>NW_020654422.1:7705484-7847702 GCF_003589595.1 Hyposmocoma kahamanoa
TAACCGATTATGTAAAAAAAAAGAGGTATGTAACGTTTTTCGTTACAAGTCACTGGAGCTGGATCTCCTCAACCGGGTGGTGGAGGGCCTCTTCCTGAACCGCAGCCCTTCACCCCACCGGCCATGGTGCCCCCTAGAGCAGAAGGGGGGCAGACTGAGGAAACCCTCCCTGAAATCACCGAGGGGGAGATGGAGTGGGCGGTGGGACGGCTGCGGGGGCGGAAGAAGGCCCCTGGCCCGGAAGGGATACCGGAACGAGTCCTCCGCATTGCCCTGAAGCATCTCGGGACCCGCTTCAAGCAACTCATGGACGACTGTTTGAGGACGGGTTTGTTCCCGAGATGCTGGAAGGAGGAAAGGCTCGTCCTGATACCCAAGCCGGGCCGACCTACGGACTCCCCTTCGGGGTTCAGGCCCCTCGTCCTGCTTGATGAGGTGGCGAAGATCCTGGAGCGAATCATCGCCTCCAGGATCAACGAACACCTGAGAGGGACAGGCCCCGACGTGTCGCAGCGGCAGTACGTGTTCAGGGCTGGACTCTTCACCTTGAACGCCCTGGAGTCGCTGCGACACATCGTGGAGGAGGCTAACGGCGAGAGGGAGCGTGTAGTGGCTGTGTCTTTGGACAAAGCCAACGCCTTCGGCACTCTCCCCTTCGCCGTTATCAGGGAGGCGCTGTGATGCGTTGGCTCTCCCTGTTTTCAATTCCATAACACTGCAGTTTTGCGGTAGAAAGCGGCGATGAAGCGGTGTAGGTACTGTAGTTCAACAGGCTGGATAGATTATATTATTATTTTATATTTAGATCTGTCTAAAAAAAGGTGGTTTTGTATTTAGAACTACAAAAAAGAGTATTGTTGTCAAAGGAACATCGCGGTGGTTTTGGACAAATCTTCTAGCTGAACGCTCACAGTAAATCTTTAATTATAATTATATACCTCGTTTAAATATTAAATAGTACCTCTCGCAGTGTTACAACCACGGCTACGCTCCGGAGCAAGTGGTGGAGGCGCCGGGATGTAGCGCAGGCTGGACAGATTATATTATTATTTTATATTTAGATCTGTCTAAAAGAAAACGGTTTTGTATTTAGAACTAGAAAAAAAAGAGGATTGTTGTCAAAGGAACATCGCCGTGGTTCTGGACAAATCTTCTAGCTGAACGCTCACAGTAAATCTTTAATTGTGATTATATACCTCGTTTCAATATTAAATAGTACCTCTCACTGCGTTACAGTAGGTGAGGACCTACCTAAAAAAACTCAATCTAACAGGCACTGCTCAGACAGATAGACTTACTTACCAATAGCAAAATTGTTCGCTATAGTACTTCCAAATAAACATAAACAAGGCTACGTACTTATTTCATACTAGAGAAGTACTGTTCAACGTTAATTATAATTAAGTAGGTAAGAGAAATTTTTCAGAGCTGGCTTGTAACGTGAGGTTTTCCCTTAAGATTTATGGTAAACTAAAAGGAGCTGTTTTGTCAACGTATAAGTTCATAGTTACTATGTATTACTCTGTTAGTCGTAATTTATAGCGGTATAGGAAGACAGGAGGCTGAGTTATGCGTCGAGGGCTCTACATCCGTCATCTAAATTTGTCGGCGCTATTCGTGATATAATGAGTGTACTCAGATTATAGTTTCGTATCTGTCTGCAGTACAAAGATAATGCGTCGAAATAAAAGTACCTGGACATTCGTTTCAACACAGAGGAAAATGAATTGTAATCAACATTTCAAGGCTTTCTAGCCTTGAAATGTTGATTTTAACAGCCTTAACAGGGATTTCTAGCGATAATTATTTCCATCACAACTTACGACACTATGATGACAATTTCATTTGCTACTTGTTCATTAACCGAAAAATAAATTCTCTGTAACATGTGATTAACGGCAATGTAAAAAAACTCATTTGTAGCGAGCAATCGAATGTTTATAGCATGCATACACGACACTCCCGCAGTGCAATAGGTACGTTAACATTTCACTGTAAATGGAGCTTTATTGTTCGTGTTCCGTCGTAATTTCAATTAAGTATTTTAGCGTTGAACACTTCATAGCTATAGCTTTACATAGCTTCGTGATTGGTAATAGATTGTTATTTTATATTTGGTTTTAAATCTATTTCCGGTGTCGTATTTGATATTTTGCAAACCTATGTAATGATTGTAAACATTTTATACAATGATTCTATTTATAGAAAACCAACTTCAAACAACTTCTTATATTCTTATAAACTGCCTCCGGGGCCGAACGGCTACCACGCCCGACTATCACGCAGAGGTCCCAGGTTCGATTCCCGGGCCGGGAGAAATATTTGTATGACCTACATTTATTTCTCTCGTGAGTTTGGGTGTAATTTGTGGTTGTTTATGTGTGTATCCATGGCACCCGCGACACATGGTTTCTCTAGTGCTGGGCTATGTTGATTGTGTGCGTTATTTGTTTTATTTATATCTACATAACTGTACCCATAGTTGATGTTTATCAATCAGGTAAGAAAGATCGCGAAGCTTTTTCATAGTGGTCATATAAATGTTCAGATGAAGGTACTTCACGTACATTTTTTACTAAAGTAATCTAAGTATAGAGTCTATATCTAATGTGTGGGTACGTACTGTAGATGTAGGTAACGATGTACATAAGTACGCGTGTGGTTATCTTGAGCAGTAGACTGTTTCACGTACATATACCTACATATATACAAAGTAAGCTCTATTGTTGCCACAATAATCACCGCGCGCGTTATACATATACTCAACATCAAAATTGGAAAGGAGAGATTTTATTTTGTGGTAACAATTTGATACTTGAATGTACTTTTTGTGTGGGTATTTATATAATAGAAACTATTAATGGATTATAATTATAGTACTAAATTTTCATATGTGTATTTTACTTGATTACAGGCTTTTTTTGGAATAAAAAATCTTTATTACTGAGACCCGTAGTCGACGCGCATTATTGCGTTCCGGTTTTGAAAGGTAAGGGTGCTGATGAAATTACATGGGACTTATCAATTTATGTTTCAGAATGATGGCGCAGTGGCAGTGTCCATCAGATATTTGCGATTTAAAGTTCGCGAGTGTCACTGCAACTGTTATGGACAGGCGTGCAGTTTGCCATCAGGACTTCTTCGTCCCATCAATTGATAGTGTAAAAAAAGATGCTAGAATGGCATGACATGTTATGATTTTATATTTTAAATAAACAGGCTTTATTATTCTAAGTATACAGGGTTATTTCTAAAATACTAACAATCTCACAGGACTTTATTACTGACATCATGAACAACAACTTTAGTTCCATCACTTTTTACAAAACATAATAAATTTACCAAAAATAAACTGATTAATCAATATGTTTTCATTTATTCTTATTTCCATTATTAATTAATAATAAATTTAATTTGTTAAAGAATCATTTTGTTAAAATAAAATAATTTGTAAAACAGATGTAGCGTAAATTGGAATGTTCTTTGAAAAATTAAAAATAAGGTATTTAATTAATAATTTTTGTAACTATAATGAAAACATGTGTGGTTTGCATTGACCTACCAGCAAATGGACATCGGGTCTAATACAAAAACCACGAAAAAAATGTCCGAGGTTAACCTATACAAATATAGTGACATGTAACGAAATATAAAAAACTAAAACATTTAATTTAAATTGTAACGTCATTGCAGTACTGCCTAAATTTGCTTACAACAATTTAAGGGCCCAAAAACACCATATTCAGCTTCTACTGGAAACTTAACAAAATGCACCATATTATATATAGCTTCGACTGAAAATTACTTGAACACAAAATTAAGGGCCAATCAAGGCCTTTCTCGTAAATATTAATAAATTTTTTATATATACTATTATGTCGAATTTTGTACAAATTCACTTAAAGGTATAATAAAGAGTTGGGCAGATACATACATACAATTATCACTACAAATGTGAAAATAAGCATGCACTATAAGAAATGTACCGATATTCTAACTAAACGCCAACTCAAATATCCGTAATTCCGATTTATAACAAAACCATTACGCTTTCGAGTAATTTTGATGCTTTTTACATAGACAAAATTAGCTTTTGTTTTGTAATCTTCGTAAAAACACTTTATGAAAATGCGAGCTAATGTTACTTCGGGCAAATGTATTTTCTGACTTCTGATAGGTAATCCCATGCCGTAAAACGAGTACAACAATATTTTGTTAGTCATTGCTAACGTTTAATAAAAAAATCATTTAAAAAATAGGATTAAAATCAAAGCAACTCTACAGTTTCTTTGTTCTAAATATTTCAATCGCTTGTGGCTCGAACAATTGAAAATGACAAAGAAGTTTATATAAGCTTCTTGAAACTGACGTAATGGGTCTCTTTCCATCTTTTGCGCATGCAATAAGTAGAAAAAGGACAGTTAGCTATTTCATTATTTCGTGTGCTTTGTAATTTATATTTACGATTCAGTTATATATAAATTAAATACTATAAAACTGTACAAAATAACACTTTTAAATGACAACTATGATAATACAATATATTTGTTTAGTGAAAATATGATACAAAATCCTGTTTTCACACTTTACTGCAGTAATTTTTACAAGTTATTATTTGTACTGCATATATTGGTACCGCATAATTGACAACCGCGCTGTCACTCGAACAAACGAAGACTATTGCGTGATTGATGCTCTGCATGCGATTTTAACGCCCTACAGGTGCGGTCACTTTTTAGCGCGATCCCGACGTTCATTTATTGGTAGGTCAATGGTGGTTTGCATTAATGTTAGACATAACTGGTTGATGACTTTACTCAGTCTACCGTGACCTTGGGACCTGTAAAGGGCCCGAAACGTTGGTTTGTTTGAAAAAAACGAATACACGCGATTTAAACCCGGAAAAATAGTTTTTATTTCCTATGTGTAACAATCGCGAAAACCTGAGAACTCGATACAAAAATAAGCTTTTACATTTTTCTTGCACTGACACTTTTTAGAACTATATTTGGTAGAATAAGTTTAAACGTGCAATCGTCCTCGGCGACAACTTCCACCCCCTTTCTGCAGAGACTTATTACCGTTTCGAGCGATCTGGATAAATCTATTTATTTTTGTATGAATGTACAATCTGATAAATTATTAAAAGTCAAGGAACAAAAGTTGTTGTTTATGATGTTAGTAATATAGTCCTGCAAGGTTGTCAGTATTTTAAAAATAACTTTGTTTATGATTTTGGATCACTATAAATTTTAAAGATTTGATGGTAACTAGGAATGTGACAACTAGATCTCAGTATTGTGAACAGCTAGAATTCTCAAATTCAACTTAAACGATGACATTGGTAAACAATGGCGGTTTCGGTAAACGCACAAAAGGAGCCTCCTCGCAGAAAATTTAAAATTCAAAATTATCTTTATTTCATAGGTAAGCATTATTACACTTGAAATCGTCACAATGGTTAAACTCTACAGCTACAGATTCCCCTGAAAAGAATGAGCAAGAAATTCTAGGGGTTGCTCTTTGTAAATAACATTTGTACACATTCAACATTTACAATTTTTTTTTATTTAAAACATCAGAGATCGAGACTACCTCCATGAGCTAAACGGGTTACTACCACGGTTTTTTTGTCATCCAAGTACGCAGAAGTTGTATAATAACCTTTATTAATTATATAGCAAATTTTGTATATCAACCGGAATCTTGTTATAGAAACATATACATTCCCCCTTAAATGATTTTTTGACTTTGTGCAGACGACTATCAAGAAAAGCTAGTTTATTTTTATTCCTCGTATTAATGTTATGTCTGTCACTATTTTTCATAAAGAAATTACTATTCTTTTAACATAAATTACATTTTCATAATTGTACTGTGAGGCTAGTGTAAGAATGTTGATTTCCTTAAACTTATCTCTCAAAGATACTTTGGAGCCCAGATTGTAAATTGCCCTAACTGCACGTTCCTGCAGGACAAAGATTCTATTGATATCGGCGGCATTACCCTAAAGCAAAATGCCGTATGTCTGTGAAAGTAGCTGAAGTAAACCAATCTAGCGGTTTCGACGTCTGAAAGTTTCCTTTTTTTTTAAACGCGTATACTGCAGAGCCGAGCCGTTTTGATAACTTAGTTATATGGGGACCCCATTGCAATTTAGCACTAACGTTATACCTAGAAATACAACTGTATCCACAAGATTCAATTTTTCCTTTCTACCTACAATGTTTGTGACCGTCTCTCTAACATTGGGTAATGTAAATTTCACACAATTTGTTTTTTTCTCGTTAAGAAGTATGTTATTAACAGCAAACCAATCAACTACTTTAGGTATAGCATTATTCACATCGTCGTAGGAACATTGGTGCCTTTTAACTTTAAATGATAAGGAAGTATCATCAGCAAACAATATTATCTCATGTTTTATACCCTCCAATTTTGATTGGCGAATGAAGAGGTGGTACGTTATCATCGCCCATCAAGACCCTATTTTGATGGGATGATCCTGACTGCACCATTTAGTTCTGACTTGCAGCGTGTGCAAATGTTCTTCGCGCCATCTTTTCCAGTAAGATTGCACTATTCTCTCCAGCATACTTTTCCTATTACTGAGATTACGGCACTCACTAGACAATCAGAAGAAGGTAAATACTGAAGCGGTGTAGACATTAAAAAGTGAGCGGGTCTTAATACTTCCGGGTGCGGATCCGAAGATTTAGCACTAAGCGGTTGCGACTTGAGAATACACTCTGTCTGTACAAGAACTAGTTCTTCATATTGCAGAAGTTGCGAACTTATGACGCGGTACAAATGTGTCTTAAAACATTTAATATTGGACTCCCACATGCCATCGAAATGAGGAGAACGCGGAAGAATAATTTTCCATTCAATACGGCGATTAGCGCATTCGGAATTGAATGTACATTTAAACTCCGAACTGAGTAGAACATTGTACATCTCGGTCAATTGAGCTTTAGAACCGACAAAATTTGTTCCATTGTCTGAGTAAAGACAAGAGACAGGGCCACGGCGAGAAATAAATCGCTTAAGGCGGCTAAGAAGGCATCTGAAGTCAAATCCGAGGCCAACTCTACATGAACTGCCTTCGTAACGAGGCACACAAATAAGCACGCCCTTTGTGCGTACTGACCATGGCGACGGCAAAGAGTTATACGAAGAGGACCGGCGTAGTCGACTCCAGTATGCATGAACGCTTTCGCTTCTTGCAAGTGATAAGAAGGTAAATCAGCTATTTTGGGCGTTGGATGTGCGGGTTTAATGCGGAAACACTGATTGCATTTATACACTCTCGCCTTAATGACGGTTCTGCCATCTAGTATCCAGAAATACTGCCATCTAGTATCCAGAAATAATCAAAAGAGCTGCACCAACATGACAATTCACAGCATGGTAGTGGTCTATAATTAAATAGACTACATGGTCACGTTTTGGAATCAGTGCGGGATATTTTGCTTCAAATGGCAAATCTGCGTTCGAAAGGCGACTGTCAACACGTAAAATATTGTTGTCATCACAGAAAACTGACAGCTTCAAAAGTTTACGCGACGGAACAAGATTATTTTTAACGCGAGCGATTTCTTCACTAAAGTGAACATCCTGTATGGCGGGTAATAAAGCGATTTCAGCAATACCGAGATTTTTAATTATTTTAGTAGTATTTAATTTAGTAGAGGCTTTTTATATGCTGGGCGATTATAACGCGCATCCAGGCACCTTGTTTTGGAGCGAACTCAGTAATTTTTGTGTGGAGTTATCGTGGGTTTGCGCAGACACTACAATATTAAAAATAAATTCTGACACTCACACTTTTGAAAGTAAACAGAATGGTAGTTTGAGTTGGTTGGATCACTGCTTGGTAACGCAAACGGCGTGGAGTACTATTACCAATGTAAGCGTGGCTTATGGTGTCTATTGGTCTGATCATAGGCCTCTAATAGTGGAATGTAATTTAAACATAATACCACAAAAGCTGGAATTGATAAATGTAACGCGTAACAAGGTGCTTTGGGGTCATAAATCAAATGATCAGATCAATAGATATCATGAATTATATAATAAGAATTTGAAAGAGGTCCAATATCCAGATTCTTTCAGTACTTGTGATGAAGGTAGGTGCTGTGAACAGGCGCATAAGCAGGTGCTGGATGAGCTTTATAAAAGCATAGTGACAATTTTGTCCCAAGCGTCAGCTGTGGCCAGTGGTGAAACCAAAGTACATAAAAAGCGGGTGGTTGTCAGGTGGAATAAGCATGTGCGTAGTGCGCATGAACAGGCTCGACTTAAATATCAGACATGGGTTCAATATAACAAACCCAAAACTGGTCAAGTTTGGAATGAAATGCGTGAAGGTCAAAGAATCTTCCGAAGTAGGCTTAAATGGTGTCAGAAAAATGAAGACCAGATCAAAATGGACATTATAGCGGAGCACAGAGCCTCCAAGAACTTCGCCCAGTTTAGGAAAATAACCAATAATCTGAACATTAAGTCGAGTTTGCCTACTGCGGTGTCGGGATGTAGTACCGAGAGGGATATAGCTAACATGTTTATGGAAAAGTTTCAAGTTTCCTCCCCGGTGCCTCAACCACGCGGAGTGCTTGATGCTGGGACTGAGAGTGGTCAGGAGATATTACGTTTTTCTTCTAAGCAGGTGGCTGCAGTAATAAGAAAAATGTTAAGAGGTAAATCTCCAGGTCACGACGCTCTTAGCATTGAGCACTTGAAATATGCAGGAGAACATCTTCCCGGAGTGTTGGCTATGTTCTTTTCGCTATGTATGAGACACTCGTATTTGCCGCCGGAAATGCTTAAAACCATAGTAGTACCGGTACTGTAAAATAGAACTGGTGATATAGCTAATCACGCTAACTACCGTCCTATATCACTGGCCACTGGTTGTTGCAAAAGTTTTGGACGGTCTGCTGGACAATGAATCAGACAAATATTTAGATCTGCACGACGCTCAGTTTGGGTGTAGGCTTTCCACAGAAAGTGCCATACTGTGTCTTAAGCAGGCCGTCCAATATTACACAAAAAGGCAGACGTACAGGCCGGTGTACGCCTGTTTTCTTGATCTCTCAAAGGCATTTGACCTCGTGGTTTATGATGTTCTTTGGGGTAAGCTCGAGAAAGCGGGCATACCTCGGAATTTGATAGAAATTTTGAAATGTTGGTACATGAACCAACAAAATAATGTGAGATGGGGAAGAGCTCTTTCGGATGCGTACAGGTTGAAGTGCGGTGTAAGGCAGGGTGGTTTGACTTCGCCGAAACTCTTTAATCTGTATGTAGTATGGCCTTGTGTATAACTGTGCCAAGAGCGAGTTTTTGATCTTTGGAGTCCCTGGTAAGGGAATGTCCTACGAACCAAAGATAAGTCTGAACGGGTTGCCCCTGAAAAGGGTAGATAAATTTAAATATCTAGGACATTACGTGACGGATGATCTCAAAGATCAAATTGATATTGATCGAGAACGTAGGGCGTTGGCTGCTAGATGTAACATGTTGGCACACAGATTTGCTCTTTGTAGTGAGGAAGCCAAAATTACATTATTCAAGGCTTACTGTCAATCCTTCTACACGGGTGGTCTGTGGGTGAACTATACGCAGAAGGCACTCAGCGCCCTGCCTGTTCAATATAATAACGGTTTCAGAATGCTGATGGGACTACCACGGCATTGTAGCGCAACCTCGATGTTTGCTCTAGCGGGATTAGATGACTTTTTTGCTGTGATGCGAAACAAAAAGGCGTCACTACTCTCGAGGCTGCGTTCTAGTCCTAACAGCATTCTGAAAATGTTTGCGGCTAAGCTTGATGCGCCGATGCTTCAACATTTTATCCAGGTTCTGGTGAGATCATGAGGTTATCGGCACCTCGAGCGGTAAGTTGCATATACGTGTTCTTGTGTTTTGTCAATGTATTGTCCCGTAAATTGTACCTACTAACAATAGCTTTAAGTTTAAATGTTCTGTATCTTTTTGTATTACTAACAAGTGGGCCATAGATGTCCAAATAAATGATTTATTACTATTATTATTATTATTAATTTCCGTATGAAACGTAAAACATAAACAGTTGTGCGGAGCAACTTATTCCAAACTGATACACGTACAGCTACTTATATAATATTGGCTGTACAGTTTGAACAACTGCAGTTAAGGTTTTCGTTTTAAATTCAGACAACTTTTCAGCTTCCGTGGGATTTGAAACATTGGATTGGCCATTCAGTTGGCGGACTTTGTAACCATTAAGGTCCGTTCCACCATAAATCATGTGATATTAGTTGTGATGGCAACATACCGCGTGATAAACAATCACTAGGGTTGTCAACTCCGGCAACGTGATAGAAGTTCTGCGGTGTCAGATTTTCTTGACATTGAGCTACACGGTTGCTGACAAAAACGAACCATCTATGAAGGGACGATTTAATCCACGGAAGCGCGATTAGGTAAGAAAGAGCGATTGTTGAGTCCGAGAACGCATATATTCGTGCAATTTGAATGCGAGCCTAGTATGTGTCTTCTACTGTTTTAATTAACTTGGACATTAAAAGTGCGGCACATAGCTCTAATTGAGCAAGCGTAGAGATTTTAGCGGGAGAAACATTTGATTTTAGGCACAATAGCCTCACAATAATATTACCGACTGAGTCTATAATATGCAAGTAAACAACGCAACCATAGTCATTGAGACTGACATCACAGAAACCAACGATGTTTACTGTACAGTCGGCAGAAACACCAATATGACGTGAAATTTTTAACGTTGACAGCAATGGAAATTCTTGAACTAACATGGAGTAAGACTTAATTATATGCACTGAGGGTGCGTCATCCCAATCGAGTTTGCTGAGCCAAAGTTCTTTTATTAGTAACTTAGCGAATAATACTACGGGAGTTACTAACCCAGGAACGTCAAACAAGCGAGTTACGGTAGATAATATAACTCGCTTGGTGCAATTCCCACCAGCAGGCGGAGATGTACTGATGAAGAATGTGTCATTTGTGGGTTCCCATTATAACCCTAACACTTTCGCGATATTCTGTTTGTCATTGAAATTGACAGATGCACGATGTGAGTCAGGAACATTGTCTAGTAGAGTAGGTGAATTACTTGACCAAGTCAAACGCACCAGATTTAAACAATGCTATTAATTCTTGTGATAAACGCATGGCGGTTTTATTATCAAGATATTAGTAAACCAGGTCATCCATGTATAATTGAGAGCTGGCCACATTTGCAGCATCAGAAAAGCGATGACTCTCATCTAAGCATAACTGTTTGACAGTACGCATAGGGCTATATAAGGGCTCGACTTGAGTCCGAAAGGAACACGAGTAAATTTAAAGGTGCGAATTTGCCTGCTTTCATTGAATCGAAATAATATTTTGACAAACTTATAGTCATGCGGAGGTAAGCAAACTTGCATATACATCTGCCGAATGTCAACGTCATCACTACTTGAAATAAACGAAAGTTCAGCAAAAGAAGAAATAAATCCACCTGTAGATTAGGACCACTATGTAATATGTCATTAAGTGATAACCCTGAATGAGTCTTAGCGCTGGCATTGAGCACGATCCTAACGCGAGACGTCGTTATGTCAGAACGTAGAACGATGTCAGATTCGGGAGTCTCAGTAAGATAACCATTCTGCATGTAGTCATGAATGACCTTATTGTTGTCATCGCGAAGAGTAGGTATTTGTTTAAATTTTTTCTCCAAGAACAGTAGACGACTATGAGCAACAACACGGGAGTTGCCTAGTTCTGAATAATCTTTACAGAAAGGTAAGACCACAGTGTATCTACCTTCCACATTGCGAGACACGCACGAAATGTAAAAATTTCACATTCAGTGTCTTCTGGACTTAAATGACGTTTCAAAGGAATTTCCTCTAATTCCCAAAATTTATGTAGATTCGAGATCATTATTCGCGGAACTAGATGCAGAATCATTACTATCTTACTAGCTAACAAACGTCTTGTCGTGCAGTTTGAGCGGGTGTATTGACAGCTGATTTGTACGCGAGTCGTGGAGTAGTCATGAAAGAATTATTACTTCATCGTTCCAAAATTTTCACTTGTCCTTGAATGAATATGTCAAATAGCTCGTATGAAGGAATCTCGACATCTCGTACAAACATTTCGAAACTTTGTAAAGCCTGTTGGTCAGTTTTCCTCAGAGAGCACTGCAATAAAAAGAAATCTGCCAAATCTGGTATGCCTAATTGTTTTAAAGCGGCTACTCATGCGGAATATTTTTCAATAAAGATGTTAAGGCTGCTGGACGAATTAGAACATGGTTTAAAATCTAATATATTATTCAGATAATATGTACCTAGAGCGCGTTTATCTTGAAACTTTTTTACAAGACTATTCCAAATAATAGAATAAGTCTCGCATGTAGGGACTAAACCCGCGGTTAATTTAAACGCGCTATGAATCAATTTGCACATGAGATATTGCACGTGCTGCGAATCAGAGAGCTGTTCGTTGTTATGAACATTGATCTTAAATGACTCATAAAATATAGGCCAATTTTTAGTCCTACCATCAAAAGAGGGAAGGTCAATAGGTAGAAGCTTAATGTATGGGTCTGAGTTCTGAGACGCGGACGCGGAAGACGTACTTGTTTGTGGTGATGACACTTTTATAACATTGTTACGCGTGCGCTTAATCCTTACCTTATCTTTAAATGTATCCAGGTATGAGGCCCTGGATACATTTGAAGACATGTACGTCAGGTTAACACTTAGAATCGAGAGAGATGGAAATTTGATTAATTTCGTCCAAAAGTGCCTCGAAACTGATTAGTAAGTCGTTAATACTTTCTAACTCTCGAAGTTCTCGTTGCTGCGTGAATCAAAAGATGAAATGTTTTTCGTCTTATCATACAAGCGAGGCAACGTCGTAGCATGCGTTCCTCTTTGCTTTGTAATATGGGCAATTTAGCTTCCATATTATATTTCAATATAATTATTTATTTGTTGCAAAAATAAATTTCAATTCAGATTAACTTGAATTGTCAAAATAAAAATGAATGAATTGGCCTTAGACTATGGAAACTAAAGGACATGTTATGTTGACATATATAAATTACACGTTATATGTATATGATGCATTTCAACGTTGAAAACATAAACATGTTAGTCTTTGTTTAACTCTTGCAAACCGTCTTAAGTCAAAAGAGATAGCATTACATTAGTCTGTACACGGGAATCGAAAATACATAACGTCATCTTAAATGCCAACCGTGTCCATTTCGCTGTACATGATACGGTTGTCAAAGGGAAGTACATCAAATGCCAAAACAAATGTTTTTCCAAGTGCTTTATGGAATTATTCGCATATATTGTAATAAAATGGACAAAAATGTTGACAGTGAGAACAATTGAGTATTAATAAAAATTCGTCGTTACAGCGTTATGGGATGTGGCATTTGAAAAAGCGAAGATCGACCGAATGTAACATTGTACAGGCACGTGTTATTTTTCTATCTATAAATCACACAAAAGCCTAAATATTTCATGTAATTAGCATATTTCAGTAGTTAATTCATAAATCTTGCCAAATTTTTTTTGCCTGCAAATTGCCTGTTTGTTTGTATATTTTGATGATCGTTGTTAGCGATTATTTTGAGGTAGTGTTGTTCTTTGAAGCGTACGTATTATCGATATTCTGTTATTAAAATAATTCACTACGAGGTTTTTATTATTATTATTTTTACTAAGCTTACCTACAAATCAAAAAAGAAAAAAGAATGGTTGGAAATTATACCGCCGTCTATTAGTGCCGAATATAATCACTGAATCAAAGATCATCTTCAATTTTATACGCTTCCTTTTGAAGAGTCAAATTTTAACATGACTTTGAATGTAACTATATTACATGATAATGAAATTCCATCATTAGGTTTATTGGTAAATAATTTTATATTTAATTTAAATTAAACAAGACTCATTTACTAGGCATTCTCAGTTCCTGAAAACAAAATTATCCACTCGTTTCCGATTTTTTCTCACTGACAACTCTAACTACTAAAAATTCTTATTTTATAAAGACAACAATACAAAGTCCATGTTGGTTTAACGTTGCCGGGTTAAGGCCAATACCAACGTATAGACAGCCTATTTGCCTTGCCTTACCTTGCCGTCGTTCGGTGTCACTAGCCTAGCTGACCGAGTGAAGGCGAGCGCTAACGTATATAGAGCTCGTTTGACGTGGCTTGTCACAACTCGCAGTTGCTTGTGACTACTTGTCTCACTTCGGAGAAGTGTCGATTTTTCTGCACAAATCAAAGGCACTCGGCCAATAGTAATCAATTGACATTGTATAATCAGACATTTGCATGCTATTTAATATATGCGTAACATTTAAGCAAATAAACGTATGATAATAATATTATTATTGATAATATTACTACTTTCATTTATTTCCAAAAATGGAAGTATTAAAGATTCCCTTAAATCAGTCACTGATTAATATCAGTGACTGATTTAAGGATGAATTAATATTCTATGCTAATGCATAAATACAAAAAAACTTACACTATTTGGAATCTGTTTAAAAAATTATCTATGAAAATATGAATCCTCAGGTTGGAAATGTATAGGATTTATATTTCAAAGCTTTCTCGTTTTTTTATACTCTCAAATTACAAAATATTATTTTTTTCTGTGCTAATTCACATTTCGTAATATTTGAGTACTTGTAAACGCAAAATAATAAATTCAAAATTTCATGTGACATTCCCGGATATTCTCATATAACCTAAAATATTCCCAAATGGAATATGGATCTACTTTAATTAAATGTTTGCATGTCGATAATGATTTATCGATATATTGTGGTACGACACTAAAGAAATCCGCCATTTGTTCGTTCAATTTTTGGTATGCACGTTCATTCCGGATTTAGGGCAGCTCCTTTCTTTTATTTTTTTTCCATCCTCTAAGGAATGGGCGGATGAAATTACACGTATTGTGACAACCAATATTACATTGATCACAAGCGAAATATGAGTATAATTTAGAAAATGGAACGAATCCGACTCGAAATGACCAAAAAATATGGTAGGGCGTGTAAATAGCCAAAGGTACTATGCGAAAAAATGCGAATCGCTAGCACGGGAGTTGGATCCAAAAGGGAATTTAAAAGGCAGCAGAGATCCACTCACCTGGATGCTAGTCGGCGCAGATGAACACGATGAGATGCGATGCGGTACACAGAAGCGGTTTATTTATTGCAGAAAAATTGCGGATATACTTGACAAGAGAAATAATTGGAATGAATGATGGCTCATTATTTTTTCTAAGCAGGCGACCAAAGAGCAGGCCTCTACTGCATATACAAAAGAGGATTTAGTGCGTAACCAATATTGTTACTTATTGCTAACGTTTAATAAAAAATCATTTTAAAAATAAGATTAAAATCAATGCGACTCTATAGTTTCTTTGTTCTAAATATTTCAATTTGTGGTTCGAACAATTGAAAATGACCAAGAAGTTTATATCAGCTTCTTGAAATTGACGTAATGTGTCTCTTTCCATCTTTGGCGCATGCAATGTATAGAAAAAGGACAAATAGCTGTTTGATTATTTTGTTTGCTTTTGTAATTTATATTTACGATTCATCTAACATATAAATTTAATACTGTACAACTGTACAAAATAACACTTCTAAATGATAACTATAATAAAGCAATATAATATTTGTTTAGTGAAAATATAACAAACGAATAACGTTTAATGTAACAAACGACGCGATTGACGCTCTGTATGCGATTTTAACGCCCCATAGGTGCAGACACTATTTAGCGCGAATTTGTTGGTAAGTTAATGCCATTGCCACCCTTTTTCCAACAAAAAAAGAATCATCAAAATCAGTTAACAAATGCCGCGGAGTTATCGCGTAACACACATACAAAAAAAAACAGTCGAATTGATAACTTCCTCCTTTTTTTTAAAGTCGGTTAAAAAGCGGCCGATTATTCTACCACTACTTGTTCTTTACTAAGTCGAATCAGTCGTTTTTTAAAAGGACGTTACAACATCGTTTATTAAGATATTACATCACAATAGTCACATATAAAGTATACAAATATTAAAATAACTATTTATTTTAAATAAGGCACATTATTATAAAGAAATAAAATTAAAAACCTACTCATAGGATAAAGCAAATCTCGAGTCTCTAAGACAAAGTCTGACAGTTCACGAATCCAACAAAACGGTAGGATGTAATTTCATCTGTCAAAGTGTAGTAGGTATTTAATTGTGGAGCGATTTGCGAGTCAATTCACGTGCGAGCGTAGTGAGACACGGGCCACAACTTGTCGCGCAACTTCCTCGCAACAGTTTGTTGTTTGACGACTAAATTGTATTATAAACTTGTCGCTTTATATCAGAGCTAACGTACGGAAGGCAAGGTCAACAGTACATACTATCTTTAGTCATAGTATATACTACAAATTTTCCATTATAAATAATAAATACAAATAAATTAACTAATGTTTCGGGCCCGTTACAGGTACCATGGTCACGGTTGAGGTTCGCAGTCAACCGTGACCATGGGACCTGTAAAGGACCCGAAACGTTGGTTTGTTTGAAAAAACAAATATAATAATTTCATTTACTTGATGGAAATCCTTATTTTTTTATTAGTTAACAGTAATGAGGGGCTGACTTGAGCTTATTTTGTCGGTATTGGAACTCCGAGAGGTCTATGATACGCTACTCTCTTCTTGAAGGTTACAATGTACAATCTCTATTTTGAAACTTGGTTTTATGATACCAAGTGACGGGACGAATAAGTCGTGCGCCTGGTGGTAAGCGACACGCCTGTCCATGGCAGCTGCAATGTCACTCAGAGCTTTAGATCGCAATAATTTGACTGCCACTGCGCCCGTCACCCTGAGACATAAATTGACAAGTCCCTTGTGCCTGTAATTACCAGCACCACGTAATTACTCTTCAAAACCGGAACGCAGAAATAGGAGAGGTGACAGTACTTACCTGGACGAACTCTTTCACAAGGTGCTCCACTGCTTCTAAAACTTATCTGTAATAGGAAGCCGCTTCCTATCCCCTATAGCCATATCGTCTGTGTTAGTAAATTTGTTGAATACTTAGCAAAAAACCGATTAGAACATAGATTACCAAACTTTTTGGCTCACCGCGCACTTAAGCAAGATAAATTTCAACGCCTACCACCACAAAAAATAATTAAAAACAAGTATTTTTTTACTTAATACAAAAAATAACAAGGAAAAAAAAATATTTGTAGCGTAGTTTATATTGATAATTCAGGTTTTTTTTTTTCAAATGTGGTAGTAACTCTTGGATAGCAAACCCCTCGGACTCTTCAGCGCATTCTGTGGAGCGGCACGTACTACTTGGGAAACTATGGATTAGAATGATATATCGTAAGAAATAACTTGCCCTCAAGAAGTCAATTTGGATTCAGAAAAGACAAAAGTATGCTAAATAATATTAGTATATTTCTTACAGATATTCGTTTAGCCTTTACATGAAATGAATCGGGTATTATTCGTTATTTTAAATATCAGCTTAGTCTTCGACAATATTATAATATTTATTACTCTTTTAAAAAACTACAAATTAGAAATGAAACTATTTTTACGGATTTAAAACGCGTATATTTGTTTTTCAAATAAACCAACGTTTCAGGCCCTTTACAGGTTCCCACGGTCACGGTTGACTGAGGTGGCACAGTTATCAACTAGTTATGTCTAATATTAATGCAAACCACCCTATTTTTCTACTGTTAGTTTTAATGCATCAGCAGATTAGGACGGTTTGCGGGACTACTTTGCATTCGTTTCTTGGCGGCAGCACTGCTTGAGTGAGATGAATCCAACAGCTAGTGCAACTGTTGTTGCTGATGAGATCTTAGGGGTGGTATACTATATCCCGCATTCTGATCTCATCAGTAATTGGAGGCATAATCGCTGGTTCAACCGTGAGTGTGCAGAGGCTGTTGAAAACAAACAAGCTGCATGCATGCATGCATGAGGGCGAGCTTCAGATGATCCCAAAATAAACTCATTAAAGACGGCCTATAACAATGACATAAAGTTCTGCAAAAGGGCGTATAATAGAGCGGTTGCCCAGCGTGTTGCAAGAGTTGGCCAAGAGCTCCTACCGCATCTTACGGGTAGCCGTAACTACTGGCGTCTAGCAAGGGCCGTTAGATCAAACTTCTACCAAACATCGCTGTCCCCGATGAGAGCCGAACTCCTGGCAAATCTCTATGCCTCTAACTCCCAACTCGAGGACTGTAACACACCGCCACCTACTCTCCCTAACTGTGGCCACACGATGCCTGATATACGTATCAGACAACGTGATGTGCGTATGGAGGTGCAGTCTCTTGACGTCGGGAAAGCTAGTGGTCATGACGGCATCATGACGGCATGCCAGCGGTTGTTCTTAAAAACTGCGCACCTGAGTTGTCCCCTGTGCTAATATATACCGACTATACCGTCTGTCACTCTGTCAGCTTGTGTACCGGACTCTTGGAGAGAGGCTATTCTATGCAGATGATAGCACAGTTCATGGGGAATATCATGGGCGCCCAACGGCTGAAACCTTTAACCTTTGTTTTGAACCTCATTCATGGTTAGGGATCAAATCTGGTTGAGTTCAACGCCAAGAAAACACAAGTTTGCACGTTTACTAATTGTAATTGTCACCATTCCTTCCCATTCTTTCTTTAATGGGCACAAATTTGACGCATCAAAGCAAATCACCTTGCTCGGTTGAGTATTGTTCGCACCTCGTCTCAGGGGTAGCTCCACCAAGTACCTACACGATGCCTTGGACAGTTTGCATTTCCATTTAACATCAGGTGGAGTGGAGTCATCTGCCTGCCATGTATAAAAAATATTCTAATTTCTATTATTAATTAAATAACAAATTTAAGTCAATAAAAATTCATAGTGTTAAAATAAAATAATTTGTAAAACATAATGTAGCATTTGGAATGTTTGTTTGTAAAATGAAAAATAAGATATTCAATTAATAACTTGTAACTATAGTGAAAAATAGGGTGGTTTGCGTTAATATTAGACATAACTGTACCACCTCAGTCAACCGTGACTATGGAACCTGTAAAGGGCCCGAAACGTTAGTTTGTTTGAAAAAACAAATATACACGATTTAAATTCGGAAAAATAGTTTCATTTCCTATGTGTAACAATCGCGAAAACGTAAGAACTCGATAAAACTACAAATTTTCTAAATTCCAGCCAGATTCATTATCAATTTGATTTCTAAGATATAAGACGGTATAGGTATAGTAAGATCAAAAGAGCTTGATGCAAAAGCATCAAGCTCTTTAACCATGTTTCTTAAATATTTCGCAAGTTCATTTGGTCTAACGAGTTTGAGCTGTAGGTCCCTAGAAGCATTATAGTTGAATTTTTAGAAAGTTTAGACCGCCAGAAGTCGATTTCGATTCGATTTGGTTTATAATAATTAGTCGATGATGTAACAATTATTTATATAATAGCAAATGATAGTTTTAAGCGTAAATTTGGATTCTTGATTCTTAAATATCTCCAATTGCGTGTCTATATGCATAACAATTCTATATAGTTACACTTGTTTATCTAGTGTTATTTAGAAAATAGTATATAACATAATTGTTGTATATTTCGCACGTTGAAAACAAAACCGTCATTGAACGAAAACGTCCACTGTCAGAAAATAGCGTTTAAAGTTTACGAAAATAAATAAGTTCAAATTTGAGAAAGCGACTTTTGCGTTTAGTGATGAACTGTTTGTTTATATATCGTTTGTCTTGATGCGGCTTCCAAATATTCTTTTTATGTCATAAAGTCAAATGGTAAGGTCAAAAATATTGTCTGTGAATGAAACGCTGCAAAAAGCCAAAAACAAATATAAAAATATTTGGAACTTAAAAAATGTTAAAACAGTTGTTTAGAGACCTAAACGTTACACCAAAAAATAGATAGCACTTTGTATTGTTTGTTTGACCTAAATACAGTACAACTATTCGATTCCTTTACCCCACAAATTCTTCAAACAATGTACACATCTAAGCGGGTCGGAGACAAACGGTTGGCACAGCTATCAGAGGAGTGGGAAAGCGGAGGCATTATCTCTCGCGCTTGACCGAGCTTCGATCTCTCCTCGTCGACTCACAAAGCCTTGTTGAGACCTAATGATATGGGAACAAACGAATCTTATTTATACTCTTCACTTTATTCTTCAGGTACATTTCGAGAAACTAGTTTTCTCGTAGTCATTGTATTCAGTAAATGAATTACGCTCGAAATATACACAGTTACTATCACAATGTGCTACACTTTGGACGCTGAACGTTACCTAGTTATTGTGATACCTGGCTTCAAAAATTCTATTTTAAATGATATAAGACTGGTTATTTATTTAAACTTAGCGATTTTCATTAAATAGCAGGAAGTGCGTTGGTGTGGATTAAAATTTTATACAGGCAGGCTAATGTATTTTTGGAGGCAATCTGACACGTGGTGTAGGTTTTCGAGCGGTGCGGCGTGTCCCGCATAAACAATACATTTCGGATAGATATTTATGGGCGACAGAGATGGATCTTACCGCCGTTGATCGTCAGCAGATGACAAAATTGATCCAACTGCATGATTTATTACTGTCGAAGGTTTCGGTGCAAAGTTGGAATTTCAAGGTGGGAGAAATATATTTCCAGTTATTGCTATTCTTATATTTGATATGACACTATAGTAAAGGTAAAGGGTAAGGAGGGCCGCAACTGAATTTCTACAAATTGTCCTAGGTGATAATCGTTTAGATACACAGTGATCGAATTTGCAGTGTAAAAAGTTTAGGTAGTACATATAAAATTGACATAGGCTAGTAGTTTTTTATTTTCTTGTATACTGACGAAAGCCATTAAGAATCATTTTACTTTACAGTCCAAGCATAACTGGTTGAGTCTCCTCTAACAACAATCGTTCTAAAATAACAAAGTATTATATTATAAGAATGTCTATACTTATAAAGGTATAACACACTTATATTAACAAAAATTATCCAGCTAATGAGGAAACATAAATACTCTGTATGCAGGAATTCAGTTAACGAATTGTGCGACAGATTAAAGGGTTTTTGTTCCATCATGAACAATTGTAACAAATGCGTGTGAATAGGGGCATTGTTTTTAGTTTAGTTCCGGACAATTTTTATTACAATATTTTGGTACATTACAATACAATAATCATCAAAGAGATATTTTAACCATGGTCCGTTCATATCCTTGAGTAGACACCTACCTACTATTACTCACAAAGTATACTACTACTTACTCACAAAGTAATCAGTAAATTACTGTCGATCGACAATAACAATTACATATCTAAGTAAGCTTTTATTTCTACTTCTATTTTATTTTACCTACATTAAAAAGTAAATTGTGTAACTTTCTCTGAAGAAACCGGTTGTAACAGTTATAGCGGGAATTCTTTCTTTCTTCGGAATTACGACTGCGGTAGCTGCTTGGAGTAACTCGGCTATTGTTCTTCTGATAGTCGCTTTTGTCCTGCTTCAGTTTGATGAATTTATTTTCATTTCCTTTCATTCCAGGAAAAGTATTTTCAATTCATTCAATGAAAATAGGACCATGATAATTTTGTTGATAGGGATAGAGTACAGCTTCAGCAAAATTAAAGGAGCTTACGCATCGCCTTTCCACTAACCGAGTCGCCAAAATGAACAGTTCACAAGTGTGAATGATAGTTTGATCTGTGAATTCTTGTCCCGATCTCAGATTACTGGGGGCTATGCGACCTACATAAAAATTTTGGTTTACTCTAGCTCAACTGGTTAATAAAACGTAGGAATGGATAATTTACTGTAATGTGACCTTCAGTGGATTTCAGTAGATATGAGAAGGGGAGGTGCGCTGGGAAGACAATGTCGTACATATTTTAAGCGGGCACGCCCCGTTCGCACAAAGGCGTAATTTATAGGGCCGCGCGGAGACGGGTGCCTGAGTTATGTCCCGACGATAGCGACGAGCTTTTAACTGCCTAATGGAGCGATTTACTCCGACCACCTTGCGCCTACTCCGCTGTTTACGGTGCAACGTAGCACGCCCGCAATACCCTTGTTTATGTAGATAACGGCGGATAATTAATTTCACCTCGCTTGTTTGCGTCACGACCTTTGTTAATTGTAGATGACTATGATAAAGCTCGTAGATATTGTATCTTATAGATTATTTGTCTATTTAGGAAAGTTGGAATTTTCGACGGGATCCGCGGCGTAGCGGCGAGTGTCGAGTAGCAGCGTGGAAAGTTTTTCAATAAAACATAGTCCTCAGAGACAACATTTCAATGGAGCGCGGCGCGATGTTTACGGGCGCCGCGTCGCGTCGGGCGCTCGCAGCTAACACACAACACTACAATGCTATTCCAAGATATCGATCAAATTGCATGAAAACTTCCATTACTGTACTTTCCGTAGGAATAAAATATATAAGTAGAAAACTTGAATAGCACAGTTACGTATGTGAGAACTTAAACTTTCTGCATAAACAACAATTACTTACAAAAAGGACATAAATTTTGCAATGCATATTCATAAGTTACCTTGTAAATCTTCGTGCGCTTAAAAGTGTAAGAAGAATGCTTTTTTAATCTTCGCCAGAGTGTAAACCATGTTGAGACTTGGAGCGAAATTGAAATGTGTATTGACCTAGATATTTGTTGCAGGCAAAGGAAACTTGTGATTAAATATTCAATATGTTTACATGAAAGTTCTGGTTTTTTCGGATGCTGGCAGTGGGAGTGTTTTCGTTTGTCGAGTGGAGTTGCTTTCGCATGTTGCTTTTGTTGTACGTTTTATACTACAGGTCAAGTGCAGTCCTCGGAGATTGCCCCGGGCTGCATGCGCTCGGATAAAGTAAGCCATTTCGATGTACATACTATGGCTTCGCATTTTATTCGTTCAGCTTAGTAACAGAGAAAATAACTTAGAGACATTGTTTTGGAATTTTGTAAAGAAAAATTGTTACTTGAATATTTTTAATATAAATTGCAGTATTTGAAGGTAATAAAGATGATTAATTACATTATAGGTAAGACAAAGTCGCACTCCATACAAGCGAAGTTTTATTCTATTCATTTATTAGACACGATGTAGAAAGTAATTTCTAGTGTCGTAGTTTACCCGACTTTCTTTAATAATTTAAAATTATATAGTTTTAAAATTACGCGGGCTCAGAACGTTTGCCTTACCCAACATTATGTTAAAGCTTTCAAGATAATAAATAGTATAGCATATAATATATTTTCTATACATTTTGATAAACCATGACCCTAGGAGAAATAATTAGTTCTTATGTTAGAAGTTTATGTCTACAGATCTACCACATTACTCCAATATTACACGTGTTTGGGCCTGTCTTCGTAGGATAGCTACGGTACTACGCCGTAGAACCACGTTGGCGTAGCGCCTACCGTACAGTAGTATTTACCAACCAAGGGCGTACACAATAACATCAATGACAATGTAATATAACACACTTAACTTTTACAGCAATAAATTGTATGATCTTATTTCATTTGCAGTGATTTATCAATGTGTTACGGAATATAAAAGTATACTATGTTTTTATTTGATTAAACAAAGTTAACCCTGCGCCTTCGATTCGACGACTTATTGAGGCCCAGTAGGCACTAGATGGAGATTGTGGATTCGATACTGTTTATAAATTGCTGCTCTGACAAAGAACATTTTGTAGAGACCAGATAATGGACGTTATATAAAAAACGTTATTGCAATTATTTAAATTAGTTTTGTGGGATTGCAGGCTTTGCGAAACGAAAGTCTAGTAAATTAAATTTCAGTTTAATCTCGTATACATTAATTAATTAAATAAAACAAATAACTATAAACAAAGTATACTATCGTATTCCTAATCAGAAAGCACTAATGGATTGTAATAATTGGTTGGGTACAGTTGTCAGAAGAAACAATTAGGTTGATAGTGGATTACATGGGGTAATTGCGTCGCGGAACGACGTATTTGTGTCACATCGAGCGATCGATCCGCCCACTCCCAACCAATTACTGGCGATACACGACCGAATATTGTTCCGATACGTACACCCGACACGACGCGAGAGCGGTGACGGTACATACCCGATTACACACGACTTCGCGCTACGAACCCAGCGGAAACGCTGTAACGCATTGAAGTCTATTTTTGGCACTGATTTATGTTTAGAGTTGCCTCTTTACCGCCATCAAGATTACACAAGCTAAACAATATTTTTGTTATTATAACAGAAAAACGAAATCAACTACCCACATAGCGATCTGATTTCCATAACGCAAGTGCAACTAAACTACTTACTTTGGGATCAGAGCAACGTATGTGATGTAGTATAATATTTGTATACTTTACTATAACACTTAACATGAGATAAAAGGAGGCCGAACAAGGAGTTATCAAGTGCACCTAAAAATATTTCTAGGTCACTTTTTGAATCGTTTTGTGCTTCTCGTTACACGAATACATTTTTTGTTTAAGTATATTACGTGTAAATTTTTTTATTGTTTATTACCTTATGAAGCTGATACCTCTGCAAATGAATAATAATAATAATATTTTTGAGAAAATTATTACTACTTACTATATAATATTTATTTGCCTTATATGTACTGTCAAGTTTCGTGTTAAAAAACTACGTGGTGTTTTTGAGAAAATTTTTACTAAAACTAGATTTCTCGTCGCAACTTTTAAAAATGGCTTTGCAAACAATTAAAAATGTAACAAAACACCGCAGTTTCGACTTTGTCTAACGTTGAATTCAAATAATTAAACCTATCCGATTCCTCTATCTTGTACGCCAGGCACACAGTGGAGCGAGCGCCAAGTTATGCTTCTATTCTAATCAACCCTCGATAGTTGGGATTGGGTGGGTTCTATGTTTGAATTCAATGTTCCACAGTAAGTAAACGTACAAAAACCTATAGATATGTATTAAGCTAATCAAGTGCTCTGTAAGTGTGAATAACTTTTAATTAAAATGATACGTTACGACTGAAAATGTTTGAAATAAATTCAATAAATTTTTAAACTATAATAAACGTATAAAAAGTCGTTGATTGTTTATAAGGAAAATATTATGACACTTATTTAGTGAACCATTGAAACAACAACAATATATAGCACTGGAAGCAACAATAAAAATATGAAATGATGGAATATATTTTAGTAAAATACGACATTAAAAAATGGTTTATACCAAATGTAAATTGACAAATTGGTGGACTTTCATGACTAATCAAAGAAGAAACATTTATAGTAAAACATTAATGGAATCATCCTGAAACTGATAATTATATTTATCGAGTTCTTAGGTTTTTGCGATTGTTACACACTGGAAATGAAACTACATTAAAAACAAATATACGAGAAATATATCAATTATTGCCAAAGCAATATAGCTATTTAGTACATATTTATTGGTATATAATATGTTAATATATTGATGCCGGTGTAAACTGATGGCTTAAAAAATTATGTTGACATTTTCAGCAGTTTGTAAACTTATATTTCACATTCGCTGTCGTGGATCGTAAATATTCACATATTCGGGATTAATGTATTTTGTCATGTGTGTAAGCGTAGTGTAGTGTAGCAGAATTGTTTATTGTTTAATGTGACAAATTTATTTAAAAAAATAGTATCATAATATTTATACCACACATAATTCCATAATTTTAATACGTGTCATTGACTTGAAAGTTATTGTAGCAAACATTTAATTTAATATACATACATCCATTTTGGTAGGTCAATGCATATATCTATAGATTTCAGTAGCAGTAGGTCCTAGTAAAAGAGTTCGTCTAGGAAAGTGCTGTCAACCATGTCGAGTTCGGCCGCCAAGCATGTGAGCATTGCTGTGTTCCGGTTTTGAAGGGTATGGGGTACTGGTGATACTATAGACACTAGAAACTTGTCAACTTTATGTCTCATGGTGATGAGCGCAGTGGCAGTGACCTTTGCGAGGTCTGAGTGGCAATGCAACCTTTTTTTATGGTTCTAAGTGACGAGACGAACTAGTCGTGCGCCTAGTGGTAAGCGAAACGACTATCCATAACAGTTGTAGTACCACTTAGAGCTTTAAATCACAAAGATCTGCGGGGCACTATTATAGATAGGCGTATACCACCAGAAATAAGACTTGTTCCTACCATCGGTTTATATCATAAATTGAAAAGTCTATAGGAAATGAAACTATTTTTCCGGATTTAAATAGCGTATATTTATTTTTTCAAACAAACCGACGTTTCGGGCCCTTTACAGATCCCATGGTCACGATTGACTGAGGTGGTACAATCTTTAGCCAGTTATGTCTAATAATGAAAATTCTATTTTTAATTATGTTTATTTATTACAATAAAATTTGAAATTAATGGATTTAATAATTAATGAATTATGAATTTGTTTTGACATTATCGATTTGAATGTATATCTGTAATGATAAATGTGTTTGCTCAGTGTAAGATTAAATAATAAATAAATGAATAAATAAATAAATAAAAATCTTATAAAACCTCACAGTTTACAATATTTGCATAAGTGATATCTATTGAATTTAAGCAAGTATTATTTAAAGTAAACATATATATTGTAAATGAAATTAAGGTACATTAATTGCGGGCGGGTAGGTAATTAAATTATGTTCTCGTTTAATCACTATTTATTACTGCACCACACCAAATTTTAGATTACTCGCACAAAGAGCATGTCTTTCAATAAAGCACATATTTATTTCCAGATTTACCCAATTTATTGATTTTGTTACTTAAATATTAAAATTTGTTTTTATTGTCTACTTACATTGAGTTTTATTGTTATAATAACTCAGAATATAATTATTATAGAGCGATGAACTTAGGAAATTACTAACACCATGTTCTTTTTAAAAAATTTAATCTACTCCAACTGAAACCTGGAACCGAAAATAAAAGTTTCAGTGAGATTTAGTGAAACTAGGCTTAACTGAATAATTTGAGGGAGTGCAACGGCAATGGGTGCAGCGGAGTGCGACCTCTAACGACCCTCAGACTGGAGGGCCCTCCACGCCTCAGCTGCTTCGCGCTATGCACTTTTATGCTCTTAAGTAGGCACTGTTTATGCTCTAGTTCGATTCACGGACTGTTTTCACCCGCTGAAATCCTTTGTTTGAAATTGGAATTTCAAGACGAAAATAATGTATTATATCGTCTGTAACACGGCGCATTGCCGCGCACGGATTTCTTCTAAAGATAGGATTGGATTAGATATCCATAAAACAGTTTTTTTAAATAATAATAATAATAATCATTTGTTGTCTCCATTGACATACAAACTATTCAAGTGAGAATATAACGGGAGACTGGTGCGCAAACTAGGTAGACCCTGTGTCTTGGGACACCAGGTCTCTGACCCAGAACAATGCTTATCAATTTCAGATGAATTACATAGTTACTAAGAAAGAATAAAAAAATACTATCATATAAGATTGATTTTAATTTACGAGAAAGTTAGAGTAAAGTTGCGTGTGTGCGTGCGTACGTGGGAGGGTACGGGCGTGCGTGCGTAAGGCACGCCCTTAAATGTGCGTGCGTGGGCAGCGACAATGCGTACGTTTGTGAGTGCGTGCATGTGTATAAATCTTCCACGACATGCACATTGTATAATAATAATAATAATAATAATAATAACGTACACACTCAACATAGCCCCGCACTTGAGAAAGTCTGTGTCGCGGCTGCCATGGACACACATAAACAACCACAAATTACACCCAAACTCATGAGAGAAATAAATGTAATGTAATATAGGCCATACAAATATTTCTCCCGGCCCGGGAATCGAACCTGGGACCGCTGCGTGGCAGTCCGCTAACCGTTCGGCTACGGAGGCAGTTAAAATCATTATATGATTAGTATCACTGTATGTTGCTGCACCGTGACATTTAATAAAATTATTTGCTTGAGTCGGTGGTGCAGAGCGTTCTTCCAACACGGTTGTCATTGCTTAAAATTAAAAGAAAGTGTAAAGTGAACATGACTGTATCATAATTGATGCTGGAGCTTGTGTTACTACGAGGTACCGGGTCGTAGCGAGTAGAACGATGCTCAAGTCAAGATATGAACAGCTCTTGCGCAGGCTCTCTTTCTCTCTCGCACCAAATGATGTTATGAACTATATACAATAATTCATAGCATCGCATAAAATACCGAATAATAGGCGGTACCTCCTTCCTTATACTTTCTTCAATACTTTACTACAAGCCTTGAGAATTTCACGAATTTCTAGCGCTTTTCTAATGCAGAAATTTGAACCAGTTCCTCAACCAATATTATTAAGCATAAAAATGTTCAATTGCGCTGTCCGGTGATTGAATAATGATGAGGAATTGGGACCGCAATCACATTGGACAAGATTAATGATTCGTTATTCCGTGAATAGAGGCGACTCCGTCGATGCTAATTTTGTTCCCAGAACGTCCGATGAATGACACTTTGTAATAGTTTCCTATTATGCGTGTCCTCCTTTTGACAAACGCATAATTAGTTTAGCTGATGGAAAATACGCAAACTTATAATTGCAGTATGTACCTAAACCACGAACCTTTACCTTCGCCGGTTTTGACATAACAAAAGAATTAAGCTAACGAAGCGTTAAAAATGTCGTTTGGTTAAGTACCGGGTTGAATAGAAGTGATTTTCATGGAAATGTAATTTTTCTATTGGACTTTTTTGTGGTAACAATGAGCCGTATGCCATTGAAATTTATTGCTGATTCACGTCTGACGTACTGTTGTTATTTCAGTTGAGTGAGTGGGGTGAAGTGAAATAAATGAAACTATGTTACAACACGCGATTGAACAAATATTTCATCAACTTGTTGCTCCAAAGGACACGAAGAAATCATTGTGTTCTCGATAACGTCCTTCATACAAAGTTTAATAGAAATTGGATTAGGATTTAAGCCTTTGTTCAGCTCACTAACCAAGTAGTTTGCTGTTATTTGCTTGGTTGAGCATCTGAGTCGAATCGATTGTGATGCGAACGTAACACAATGTATCTTTTGTTCAGCTTACACCATCAGAAGATGTGATTGTTCCACATGTCAAACCCTTCACATACCCATTTGCTGTGATATACCTATTCGATATATTATGGGGTCCACACTGGATTCGTTCTCATATGGTGCGTTTGTTTTCCCGCAGGCGTCGGCTAATCGTGGCGTGCGGGGATATTTACGGTCCCTAGGGCCACGTCATCCGATAATGTTACGTGTCCTGGCCGCTGCGCAAATCGCTGTCGCGTCCAATCATTTTCCCTATGATAAAAGAATTTTGTATATCTCTTTAAATATGTACGAATGGCATGTCATGCTATGTAAAGTATGAGACTAGAGGGAGATTTTTGTATTGAAATTTTTGATAAATATATGTACTTTTTCTATTTTCGGGTAAATAGCTTGGCAAGTATAACAAATATTCCCTACAAAAATGTCCATCGTTTGTGCTATTTAGACGGAGTTCGGCCCTGATCATCCATCTATGTCCTTATACTCACCCACACTTAATCCTTATTCAAGGTACATTACATGTAATGGAATAGGGATTGACGTGACTTGACACGGTATGCCATGCCAAGTTACGTCACAGGTGAAGTCCAACGCGTTAGGTGTGGCGAGTAAACATCACATTTTACGTCCACGTTGATTACGTCGTTACACGTGGCTGGCTGAGTGATTGGGACGTTCCAATCGATATGGCTCTAGCGAATAAAGCTCGGACGAGGCTGAACCGTCACACTATTGTGTTTGCACGACAAGAGAAGCTCGACAAATTCTGCAACACCGTTATTTGCCTCTGCGAATTTTGCCAAAGAGTACTGGTTCTCGATACTGTTTTGAAATAAAAAGAAGCTATTAAATATTAACACGATTGCGACCTTGAGTTAGGCGGAGCATAGCAGTCATTCAAAGTATTTAACGTTGGTTTTCTAGGCACCGAGTTACTTAGATAATTTTCAAAATATCTTAACACGGATTAATGAGTTTCAAAGTAAACATAACTACGTATTTGTAAAGTTTTCAAATATTATTATACATTTTCAAATTGCAAAAACTCTAATGGTAAAGTCAAACAGCCTGTCGGATGCAGAACTTGCAGCTAATGTAATTAATTAAGCGTAGCTCGAGCACCGAGTAATTACCTTGTCTACTAATTAAATTGAGATCACTTTGACAGTATTGACATGTGTTTTCATGCCTGCTCACCGTCATAGTACATGCACATTGTTTTTTGTTACAAACTGTGTGCAAACCTCAGTAGCCTACGTGAACGTAAAGAAGTTAGGTACAAAGTCGAAAATAATCTACTTAACATATCAATTCAAGTGTAACAGGTAAAATATGTAAGCTGGTACCAAACATAATAGAAAAATAATTTTGGTGTGGGCGCAATACTTTTTAAAAGAATCATAATATTCGGTGAAGTAGCTTTTGAAAAAATTGTGTATATTCTACTATATACATTCATATATGATTTCAGAAGAAATGGAGTCTCTTTTAAACATGATATATATTTGTTAAAAAAATTGAACAGACATTGTACTCTTGATTTTATTAACTTAAGAGACATAAGCTACTACTGCTAAGCTGCTACTATTTATTAAATATTATTTATGTAAAGTATATGTTTTATTAGTTCATCTGGTTACCTGAAGGGCTTGATGGATTTTAGCGTATGAGGTATGGTTATATTCTTCTTGACCCCTGAAGTGTCAAAGGCTTTATAATAGCAGATAATTTTGTTTGTTTAAAAAAAAGTCTATATGCTATAAAATTGAAGGTTTTAGTGATGCCACAAGGGCGCTGCCGGTGGGTTGCGTCGTCGTCGCGTGATTTCTACGCATCGAGTGTCACATGAACAGTTTGGTGTCGTAAGTGTCGCAATGTAACGCCGCTTACGCACCGTCTTCACTTTGCCTCCAGATATTTTGTTCGATGCGTGCGCATTCCATAGCTGCGCGCCGTTTCAACGCACCGGAAATATTTATTTTAAAATACAATCTACAACGAACCGCGCATATTATATTGTGGAAAACAATTTTAATTTCTTGACACATTGTCATCCATTAAAAGTTGTTCCTGCATTTTCAACGCATCTATAGTTTCCAGAGCTCAACATGGAGTGGAAAATGTACACATGGTGTTTTTTCTTTATTTTTTAGCTATTGTAACCCGTTGGTCGATGAAGTCATCCAAAACGTTTTGAATAAAAGTAAAGTCTCAAACAGTTGAAAAGAGAAAGATAATCTCTTAAATTCTATTTGACTAATGTTTAATGTGCTTTGAAATGTAGTTACCAATTAAGGATATCTTCGGCAGAGATATGAATAATTAATATGTTATGTACGTAACTTTTATTGGTTCCTGTATTGAGTAGTTAATTATATTTGATTTGCTCTTTATTACGTAATTTAGATATCAAACAAAAAAAAAATACATTTCACGGTGCATTTAACATTTGACAAATATAATTTTAGAAGTTGTTTTTATCTTTTCAGATGTTTAGGCATTCTGATTTTTTTTTGTAAAATTATTCCATTCCAATTATTTCAGCTTTTTATTTTATAATACTCTTTGTAATATGAACTCAATTGCTACAAGATAGCATGTTCAAGGTTACATGTCCATAGCACATTTAAGGTGTACATTGTGAAACCACACGAGACTACGAGTCATATTGGTATTGTTGCCAGGGCCCTTGAGTTAATGCTTACCATCGTGGTGAGGAGTCTAGCCAATGGGCGTTAAGTACTTGTCAACATTTGCCCAGGATGCGCTAGACATACAGCAAAAATATGGTACCTCCAGTGGGGAGCTTTCTTTTGTTCACCCTATACTATAAATTATGATAACATTTTATCTATATGAACAATACTACAACAAAGTAATATAAAGTGTAATTTCCTGGTAAAGTATTTTCATGTTTCCTCAGTGGCACCTTCCAAAAACTAACATAAAATGGAAAAGTTCACACTATAATTTTAATCAATGGTTCTTGACAGTAGCGAGAGCAAGGTTGCACAAATTCGCCGAGGTCTTAAATGATGATCACGGAAAAGGCACAACATTAGGACAATAAAGTGAACCTTTTGCCTATAACAATCATAATGTACGAACCCTTTCGGCTTAACAACTTGGGCCTCCTCCGCCGTAACCGCGTAGCGCCCCTATATAAAGTGTCAACACGATAAAGTATTATTTAAAATGATATTGCAGGTGTTTAGGGACATTAATATTCCAGATGTGAACTGAATACCAATGCGAGGTAATCCATGTCGCAGCTTTATTTAAATACCGAACAATAGATACATACCTCTAACTTGTACGCATGTACGTATGTTTACATGCATATGTGTAAATAGTTAGCTCTACAAGTTTATTTACTCACAATATAAAATCGTAGCGTGGAGTTATTAAAATGGGAACATCTCTAAATCTCTAAATCATCTTCTAAAAGAATTTAGAAAAGGTGTTTTAACCATACTAATAAGAACATGTTTTACTTATTGCGGAGAGATACGTGTAGTTCCTGAGGAAACAATCGCTTTTGTTGCATGTAAATAAAACTAAAGTTACTAAAAACAATATCACAACAATAATAATCCAATTATTATTTAGTCACAAATCTAATTACATTACACATTATCTAATGTAATTACATTCATGTAATAGAAATAAAATGCAAGTCAATAATTATAATTTAAATATGATTAAAATTAAAATACAAGTGAAATTGAAAGTGGGGATATTTATTAGATTTGGAGCACTCGCCTAGAAAAAATACTTTGCACGTTCATTTTTCGACTTTTAGTTCATATTAATAGGACATAAGAACATAAAACGATTGTTTCAACGTTTTGATTGGTTTACTAGCAGTACAGCTCTTTGTGAAAGAGTTCTTCCAGGGAAGTACTGCCACCTTACCTGGTTTTGAAGAGTAAGGGCTCTGGTGAAACTATAGGCACATGGGACTTGTCAACTTATGTCTCAGGCTGTTGGACACAGTGGCAGCGCCCCTTAGATCTTTGTGACTTAAAACACTAAGTGGCACTACAACTGTTATGGACAGGTTGTCGTTTACCAGCAGGCGCACGACTTGTTTGACGCAACACTTATATTATTGTTGTTAAAAACTTGTTTCAATAAACATTTCACTAAAAGTTACGTTATTGCTATTGATCAGCATCCAAAAATTTGGTTGGAAGTTATCCAATTTTATTTTCCCATTACATTTCACGTGATATTAAAGCCACGTGATTAGACACAGAGCAGTTACATTATAATTTCCTGCAGCATTTACGACTCGAATGAAGTTTACAAATACTTAAACGTTTGTATTCGTGTTCGTATAGTGATCGACATCTAGAGCATTCATTCATTCTGTAATCTGTTATCGCATGTGTGTTATCCGGAATTTTTAATCATGATGAGTGGTGTCAAATATTTCACAGCGTATAATTTGACTCGGGGAATTTTCGGTTGGCTCAGAAGTTTTGCCGCGGAAATGACGTGCGTGCTCGTTTCATGTTTAAAATTAACGCCCCTTGCGAAAATTTAAATTTCATATATTTTAAGAACGCTGCGCTAATTGCTGTCCTAAATAGCAATTGCGTTTTGGATTATCTTGATTTGGCATTTATATTTGACAACACTGTAAGCAAAAACAATTTTATAGGGTCGATTCTAGCTTAATGATTATTACTAATTACAGGTTTCTTACCACGGTGCGAGTTGCTTTTGTTTTCCAGATGTTTCGGAACGGTTACACACTATATGGTCATGGTTGATACAGCGTGTAACTATTCCGAAATATCGGGAAAACAAAAAGAACTCATATCGTGGTAAGAAACCTGTAATGAGTGGTTATCATTTAGTGAATAACCATGAAAGCCTAAACATATATTCTAGCTTGTAGGAATAAATTAGAATGCACACTAACTTTTTACTCCGCTAGATGCCGCATGATCGCTGGCGCTATTGTACTATCAGACTTTATAGATTTAACTTAAAAAAACAGGACAATAATTTTCCTATAAGTAATGCAACTCTAGGTCAATGTAAGGGAGTACACAGTTTCCATACCGAAATGAAAAAAAAAACGAAGCAAAAGATCCAATCTTTACGAAATTCAGATAGAAACATAAAAGTGGAAAAGTTTACGTAACCTCGACCAATACGGTAAGTTTCTCCTTCCTTTTTCTAGGAGAAACGAAACTGTCAAAGCATTCATATTTAAATTGTTCTGCAATATCTCATGATAACGCCCCGGGTTATAAAAATATCAAATACAGGCGGGAATGGGCGGCCCGTTTGGCTTGGTGTGCGTGTTGTCACCTACAAATATTAAAATATTGCGTCAAAAGCTGACCCCAGGTGCGCGATCCAATACGACATCGTTAAATTTTGATATCCGTTTGGTTTAGATATTACTGCTAGATTATGAATATGTACATGTATGTAATATTATTATTGCAAACGTGACTTTTCAACGCCCGTGTAGCCAACATCACAGCGAGAAGCAAATAGATATATTATGATCAAAATATGTGGTATGTATCTAATAATAGGTATTGTTATATGTTTAATAATATCACGCTTATATTTAAAATTAAATTTTCAAAGTTAATAAAGCTGTGGTGACCTAAAGATTTGACCTATCGCCTCTCAAACGGAGGCTGTGGTTTTGAATTCGAGTTCGCACCTCTGAGTTTTTCGCCATTTATGTGCGAAATTTAATTTGAAATTTACCATGAGCTGTGCGATGACGGAAAACATCGTGATGAAACCTGCAAGTCGAAGAAGGTTCACAACCCACGGAACACGTGTGCCGTCCCCAACCCAATGCGGGTTGGCTGTTTGGGTCCGCTATAGCTTAAACTTTCACCTGAGAGAAACCCGTGGCCAGGCAGTGGGATATATATAAAGAATATATTTCAAAGTTACGTTAATGATAGGTCGGGCAACAAGGCAGAAATTTATAAAATGAGCTTTGACTTTGAGCCAGCACTTATAGTAGCAGCAGAGCTCCTTGTGAAAGAGTTCTTCCAGGATAGTTCTGCCATCTTATCTATTTCTGCCGCCAAGCAGTAATATGAGTCGTGAGCATTACTGCGTTTCGCTTTGTAAGGGTAAGGGTGTTGGTGAAATTACAGGCGCATGGGACTTGTCAATTTATGTCCTGGGTGACGGGCGTAGTGGCATTGCCCCTAAGAACTTTGCAATTTAAAGCTCTGAGTGGCACGACCTGCTCCTCCCGTCATTAGAAAAACTTGCCTTCTTCGCCATTTCTTAATAAATCTCAGCGTTAGTGTGCTTGATCAAAGTTCTACGTGTCTACTTTGTTTATTAATTTACGGACTGTTATATTTAGTTCATGAGAATTATTTAGTTCGGTTCTTAATAATATAAGTACAAATGAGATGTCACGCAGATCACGGAATGCATCGTCAGCTCTCCGGTATGAATAAAGTCATCGTCTCATCAATCATCATCGTTTTGGATGATATGACCTCAAGTGACCCAGAGCTTGCATTTGATTGATTAGAACTTAATAACATTCTTGAGCTGTACTTTAAGTGCTAAGGTATTAATAAGAAGTAATTTGCAAAATGAAGCGTAATCAACGAGAATCTCTAGTGCACACTCAAGTGTCATTTATTAATAAATATAGTAAACTTGAGTAGGCGATTTTTATATCAATTATGCGCTTGAGATGAATTTATTAATACGTAATTAATTAGTGTAGGGAGAGACCAATGCCTTTCACGCATTTTTGCGATACTATCATAATATTAAGGTTTGTGAAACTGTACTACACTTCATATTATTATATACCACCAGAGGTCCCAGGTTCGATTCCCGGGCAGGGAGAAATATTTGTATGGCCTACATTTATTCCTCTCGTGAGTTTGGGTGTAATTTTTGGTTGTCTATTTGTGTGTCCATGGCACCCGCGACACAGGGTTTCTCTAGTGCGGGGCTATGTTGAGTGTTTGCGTTATTATGTAAATTAAATACAAAACTTTTACCTAGTATTTATCGAATGGAACAGTTTAAAGGCTTTTCAAAATGTAGTAGAGCTTAGTAGCAGTAGAGCTCCTTATGAAAGAGTTTGTCCAGAGAAATACTACCACCTTACCTAATTCTGTCACCATGCAGTAATGCGAACATTATTGCGTTCTAGTTTTGAAGGGTACGGGTGAAACTACCGGCACATGGGACTTCTCAGTTTATGTTTCAGAGTGACGGGCCAGTGCTCAGATTTTTGTGATTTAAAGTTCTGAGTGCAACTGTTATGGACAGGCGTGTTGCTTATTACCCGGCGTATGACTTATTTATTATTATAAAGGTGGTTGTATAAAAATAAATCTTAATTCCATGTTTACAGTATTTGGAATCAAAGGAAACTTGTATCGGAAAAGGAAACGCGGTGTAGGTCTGCCTTAAAATAGCAATAGCATCAGTATTGCGCTGTTCCGGTGGAGCGAACGGCACCACGGCTGGTAAATATCAATTTGGCTTTTCTGTTAAACAATTTAGATCTTTGCTGGTGTAAATGCATTTGTAAGGAAATTTACAAACAGTAAAATTAAATTAATGAAATTAATAATTAATTAAGTTATAGTGATTGTAGTGCTCTTACAAGATTTAGGCATTCATCATGAATAAATGAATTATAAAAGACTAAAATCAACATCCAAGATATAATTGACATTATTTGTAAAAGTGCTGCTATTCTTTTTCTAATTATAGCCTTCCTTCTAAACTAGTGCAAGTAACCTATACGTATAAAGTCATAAAAAACTGTACGTTGCGCTCTGTCGCACAATTTTGTAACGAAAATCTGTAAGTTTCGTGACATACTTCATGGGAATATTGAAAAAAGAAATAAATAAAACGCAGTTAATAACGAAATGGCATGTTGTCAACGGCTATCACAAGAGTTGTTAGTTAGAGAGAAGCTTTATTATTATTTTGGCGGCTGTTTGTTGTTTACCTACCTTGTGTGTTTCTGTTTTTCATTGCCGTATATTTAATTGAATTTATGATGTTAAGTTAATACGTTAGGATGGTTCATAGTCCGAACTATATAATTCAGCGTACTGTTAATTACATTGTTTATGGGCAAGTCAATTCACGACTGTGGGCGTCGCTAATAAGCGTCTTTGTCTTCAATGGGGTATTTCGGCAGCTTGTATTTTTCTTAGTTACCTACCCACTTAAAAGGAAGGACATGAGCAACAAAGACTATATAGAGAGCGTCATCTGTACCGCGTCGCGCAAGCTTGGCATCTTCAACAAGGTGCACCGATTTTTTACTCCAGAGCTGCGATACCTGTTGTATAAAGCTCAGGTCCGAAGCAGCATGGAGTACTGTTCGCACCTTTGGGACGGCTCTGCCAAGTACTTGCTCGATGCCCTAGATGGACTGCAGCGCTACGCCTTCCGTGTTGTCAACGATCCTCATGTAACTGAGCATGCGGAGTCGTTACAGCTTCGCAGAGATATAGCGTCTCTTAGCGTATTCTATCGCCTGTACCACGGTGAGTGCTCTGAAGAGTTATTCAACCTTATCCCTTCCTCTCCTTTCCATCAGCGGACCACCCGTGCCGGACTGCGTTGCCACAGTTGGACGGTCAGTTCAATACCGTCCCGCACTAAAAAGTTTGGCAATTCGTCCTTATGCCGAACCATCAAATTGTGGAACCAACTCCCGGCGCATGTATTCCCTCCCCTCTATAACATCGGGTCCTTCAAACGTAGTGTGAAGAAGCATTTGGCCAGACCGGCAAAATGATAGTGACGGAGTGAAGATATTTGTGTTTTCCATCCGTTACTCTCATCTCTGGACTGTATTCACACTTTCCATCAGGCGCGGTGCAGTCATTTTGCCGAGTCACAATAAAAAAAAAAAAAAAAAAAAACTTAGTTTATTTATTGATTTATTCGATACACTAAAAACTTAGTCTAATTGCATAAGTAATTGTAGGTGAGCATCTCATGTGATAAAAAAAGTTTAGACAGTGTCAAAAAAAGTAACAAAAATAATTTAAAGACAAAAAAATTAATAATGTCCTATTTTTTTAAAGTAGACCGCATAACACGTTTCAGAGATTAAATAATAAACCATGCTATGTCCTTGAATCAAGAAAATTAGAATTTTGTTTCTGTAACCTAGCAGTGAGTCGACGAAAATATCAACGTGGGAGCATTCATTATATAAATTAGACTTATGAGCTACGGGGGTACGGAGCTATTGGAACCCAGTACTGTTCTTCGACGAGGTGGTTGAAAATGCCTGTGAAATATCGGCAGTCTGGCGGGAATAATAATCTTATATTTCTAGTTTAATTATATTTCTTTACTCATTCTTTTGTACGATAATAAATTCACAGCATGTATGTAATTATCAGTAATTACATACAATATCCGTTAGACAACATTATACCGTTAAAATAAAGAGACATGTTTTCAATTGTAAAAGTCGTTTTTAGTAGAGCTCCTTGTGAAAGAGTTCTTCCAGGGAAGTACTGCTATCTTACTTATTTCTTCCGCCAAGCAGTAATGTCAGCATTACTATGTTCCCGTTTTAAGGGTAAGGGTGCTGATAAAATTACGAGCATATGGGACTTGTCAATTTATGTTTTAGGGTGACGGGCGCAGTGGCAGTGTCCATTGCGAAGATCTGAAATCTTTGCTATTTCAAGCTCTGAGTGGCACTGCAACTATTATGAACAGGCGCGTAGCTTACCATCAGGCGCACAACTTGTTCGTCCTGTTACTTGATATTAAAAAAAAAGAAACCTATGTCTCGGGGTGATAGGTGCAGTGACAGTGTCCCTTATATCTTTGTGATTTAAAACACTAAGTGGCACTGCAAAACGGCTGTGGTCAGGCGTGTCGCTTAATACTAGGCGCATGACTTGTTCGTCTTATCACTTGGCATCAAAATGAATAAAAAAGAAAGGAATTTTGTGGTGTCATACAGAATGATATACTTCAAATTCAACGTGTCTATAGAAAAAGTAATAAAACGGTAAGCAAGCATAACGATACAAATTACTTTTTTATATTACATTCTTTAACATTTCTCCAAGATATTTCATATATTTCATAGCGTATTACTCCAGTTTTGCGCAGTTAAAACATTATCCAAAATATTTTGAAAACTTCATCACGATTATCATTAACTTCGCTGCTGGGCATGGGTCTCCTCCCAGGTGAGGGTTTAGTCCATATTCCACGCTGGCCTACTGCGAGTTGAGGCCTTTACACGTTTTGTGATGGTTGTGAACCTTTTTCGTCGAGCCAGTTTCATTGCGATGTTTTTCTTCGCTGAAAATCTCATGGTAAATTTCAAATTAAATTTCGCACATAAACTCCGAGAAACTCAGAGGTGTGACTCGAGTCTCTTCTAACTAATCTCTCTTCTTCTTTTTCTTTTTTTTTTCAATTCTCTCTTCTAATTTGATTTTATGACAATTGAATATTTGAATTTAATAATGAATGAAGAAGCCGTGGTAGTCTAATGGTTTGACCTACCACCACTGAAACAAAGGCCGTGGTTTCCCAGTTTCTTGGAATTTATGTGCGAAATTTAATTTGAAATTTACTATAAGCTTTTCGGTGAAGGAAAACATTGCGATGAAACCTGCACGAAAACAAAGGTTCACAACTCTCGGAACACGTGTAAAATTCCCAACCCGCATTGGGCTAGCTTGGCGGACTTTACCTAAAAATCCTCGCCTGAGAGGAGATTCGTGTCCATCAGTGGGACATATAAGTAGGTTGATGATGAAGAAAATGAACAACTAATAATCATATTAATTTGCACTTATCACATGATTTTCTTAAAGTTAGGTTAATTAAAGACATTTTACATGGAATATCAGCTTACTCGATGCTGAACAGTGCTGAAAATTTACCACATAAAACGTAGCAGTAGAGCTCCTTGTGAAAGAGTTCGTCCAGTGAAGTACCTTTAACCTTTAACCGTAAGTAACCTTACCTAAATCGGCCGCTAAGCAGTAATGTGAGCATTAGTGCGTTCTGATGCTGAAGGGGCTGATGAAATTACAGGCACATGGGACTTGTCAACTAATGTCTCAGGGTGAAAGAAGCAGTGGCAGTGCCCCTCAGATCTTGTGATTTAAAGCTCTGAGTGGCACTGTTATGGACAGGCATGTACTTGATATTATAAAAAACAACCATTCCGTTACATCTGAAATCTCCACCTGAATGCAGAGCGTTCATATTTGTGGAGTCTTAATTAAGATTGTGAAAGGTTTATACACGTTTCGGTTTATTATTAAAATGTAAATGACACTTTTTAAATAAAGAGCTTCGGTATAACATGTGACCGCTGTTATTATTCTGTTATACTGAAACCTCATCATCGCCTATTAAAATTCATCCATATAAAACGGGTTCCACGACCTTTCCTTCTATGAATAAATATATTCTATTAAAATGCGAGAGTAAAAGCTTTTGTAGCTTCTATTTGGCAAATTGGAAATATAGCACCTTTGAATACGTGTGTAGGTAATAATGTTCTTCTTTACTTTCAAGTATTAAAATTCAAATAGAAAGGTATATACATATAATATAGGCACAGTTGAGCCTCTAACTTGCTTGGATTCTGTAGCATGGTGCACAAAAGCGCTAATACAAGTGCCCATGCTGGTTGATATATGTGAAATATGTGATTGTTCCAAACACACACAATATAACTTCTTTGAATACATGGGAAGGTAATAATATTTTTCTTCACTCTCCCGTATTAAAATTAAAAGTAGAATAGTACGCACAGTTGGGCTTCTAATTCGCTTGAACTTATAGCAAGGTGCACACAAGCTTCTTACAGGTGCCCGTGAGGGTTGATATATATATGAAATATGCGGAGGTTTCATACACACATAATACCACATTTTTCAGAGCTTAATTGCCAATTAATAAAACGAAGAATTATTATATTTTCTAATAACAAATTTGAAGGCTTATGAATAATTTGTAACATTTCCATTCATAGACCTTGATCTTTGTTTGCTAAGTTTGTGTGCCGTCTTTTGTTTTCCCTTGAAACTAAGAAGTGGGTAATCAAATTCTGCGTTGGCAGTTAATTTCAATTCACAGTAATACCTGCCTGCAATAAACGAAGGATGTTATTAAGGTAATATTCCGCCCGACTCTAAAATTTCATTCAGGTTTTGTACCAAGAATTTGCATGTGAAAAGCGGTACCTACATTGCAACTTTTGTATATTTATTGCTTGTTTCAGAGACTGTATCAGATTGTAATAATATGCTTTTTTTGAAATGATAGACCAAGATCAATTAGGAAAGAAACATTTGTTCATTCATTTTTGGGGAAAATGGACTCATGCTGAACTTATATAATAGTTACAAGATTTTGAAACTAACGAAATGGACCTTAGCACAATTAAAATAACTCTGTAGAAATAGGCATTTTATACTACCCTCCTTGAAATTTGAATTTGAGCGGCACATTACTCCGGGAATGACTGGCCATAAAGACTTCAAACACAGGCTAATCGTGGCTTCCGACCTTTGGGGGAGCAAAGAAGGCTCAAAGTACCTTTCTCAACATTTCCTTCTATTTTATTGAACAACCTTGTTTTAAATATAAGCTCTGTCAAGACTGTGGGAAGCGTTACGGTACGCCTAATAGTTTTTTGAATTTCTGTATGTAGAAATGGCATTCCTACTTGAATAATTAAATTTATATGAACATTTAAAGGAAAATTTTTTCAAAGTTAAAGTCACTCTTTAAAACAAAGAAAGAAAACATAATATGTTCCAGAATGGTAGAAAGCATTGAATTCTGAGTGTTTTTTATAAATGGGACAGTATGGGAAAATTCGGAACCATAAAAGATATAAGGAAACTGTCTTACGCACCATTAATACTTTTTTTGTTAAATAGTTTATTTTACTCATTTTGGATGATAAATATTTTGTGAAATTTGACCAACTTCTGCTGTCCTGATTTTTTCGTCCTGACAATGCCAAATTGTTTTCACAGAAAAAGACTTAATAGTTCCTAAGACCTTGTAGTTCCTAAGTTCCTTGTCTCTTCTACGGTTTCGGATTTCCCCATAATATCCTATTAAAAAAACACGATGTGTACTTATTTTTTGAATGATAAAATACGTGCGCATTTGACCTCTATCTCGCCTGATAGAAAGTGTGTACACAAAACTTGCCTTTGTTTATCAGCAACACCATTACGTTGAATTCAATATTTATGATGTATTTACAGAAAACGTCCAAATTGTGCTAATGTTTCTCTTTCCCCCAAAAGATGGGGTAAGAGGAATTATTTTAACTGCCTCCGTGGCCGAACGGTTACCATGCTGGACTACTACGCAAAGGAACCAGGTTCGATTCCTGGGCCGGAAGAAATATTTGTATGGCCTACATTACATTACATTTATTTCTCTCGTGAGTTTGGGCGTAATTTGTGGTTGTCTATGGCACCCGCGACACAGGGTTTCCCTAGTGCGGGGCTATGTTGAGTGTGTGCGTTATTATTGTTATTATTAATTATCGAATGTCTTATAAAGGCAATGTATAATGTATGTATACTTCGTGTTCTCAAGATTTTACAACTGTCAAATTTGTCAAACTTTAAAATCGTTTAAACTAATTTGTTTGTTGGTTTCTTTGACTGAGAGACTATAGTGCTAAACTCTATAGATTATGAGTTAAGGCTGCAAGTCCATCGTCCTCCGGTGTTCATCTTACACCACCTGACCTTATTTGTAGAAAGAGTTAAAAATTAATAGTAAGAAATTAATTTTTTTGACGATATCAAGTGACAGGACGAACAAGTCGTGTCTCTAGTGGTTAGCGACACGCCGGTCCATAGCAGTTGCAATGCCACTCAGAACTTTAAATTGCAAAAATTTGAGGGGCACTGCCACTGCGCCCGTCACCCTGAGACATAAATTGACAAGTCCCATGTGCCTGTAATTTCACCAGTACCCGTCCTTCAAAACCAGAACGCACTAAAGCTCTCATTACAGCTTGGCGGCAGAAATAGGTAAGGTGGCAGTACTTCACTTGACGACCTCAGTCACGGGGAGCTCTACTGCTATTAAATAATTTACGTTCTAGATGAGTCGAGTGTTATCTATCTGACAATAACTAAGGCTACACTTGGCTTTGTTATTAAAATACAATTAAAATGAACTTGTTTTTGTCAAAACTGTATAAAAGAGATTAAATCTAAATAGTATCCTTTGGAGCGCAAACAAAAGAGCAGTCGCCCGTAAGGCTATTACATTATCGGTGAAATTCAATAAACTTACAATGAAACCCATTTAGATCATTACATCCATATAAAAGAAGAGCTTTCGATTGATAGTCCTTTTGTACCTATAAGTACAATAGAAATAAACGTGAATAATGTTTTGACTAAAGTTTAAATGCTTGAATGTATGTCTGACTTATAAATGTGTACTCGTATATGAACCCTTATTCCATATTAAAATACGGACAAACTTTTTATAAAACAAGTTTAAAATGCATGTACATCATCATCAACCCATTTATACGTTCCACTGCTGGGCACAGGTCTCCTTTTAGACGAGGGTTTAGGCGAACTATGTCCGCCACACTGGCCCAGTGGGACTTTACACGTTTTCCGAGGGTTGTGAACCTTCTTCGACTTGCAGGTTTCATCACGATGTTTTCCTTCACCAAAAGCTCATGATACATTTCAAATTAAATTTCGCACATAAATTCCGAGAAACTCAGAGGTGCGAGGCCGGATTCGAACCCACGACCCTCTGCTTGAGGGCAGTAGGTCAAACCATTAGGCTACCACGGCTTTTTAAAAAAAATACATGTACAACCCAATCATATTGGTAACTATGATATAAACACTTAATTACACTATTATAATTATATGATTTTAAACTAAAACAACTTAAAAATAGAGCGTAAAGCGACCCGTACGGGGATTTCTAGCAGCTATCCCAATTTAGTAAAAAGTTCCGATAGGTTTTTGATTTAAAACTTTTTTGGGTTTGGTTTGTTTAGATTAGTTACCACAAGTTCATAGAAAATAAAATAAAAACACTACGAGTTCTTAGGTTTTCGCGAATGTTACCTAAAGAAAATATTTTTTTCTGACCTGACCTGAGTTAGTCTTAGAAAAAACAAATGTACGCGATTTACACCCGAACAAAATAGTTTCATTTCCTATCAGTTATATCAATTATACGAATTATATAAATAATACATAAATAACGCACACACTCAGCCCCGCACTAGGGAAATCCTGTGTCATGAGTGCCATATACCCACACATAGACAACCACAAATTACAACCAAAGTCACAAAAGAAGTCAATGTAAGCCATACAAATATTTCTCCCGGCTCGGGAAACGGACCCGGGACCTATGCGTGGCAGATCAGCATGGAAATTGTTCGGCCACGCAGGCAGGTAAAAGAACAGGCGCTTATCGTCTTTTCCATCAAAACAAAGAAAATATATTAATATATGAAGAGGCTGTATGGTGCAACCTTTGCCTACCCAAATAAATTGGTGACAACATAAAAAAGAAATTTGGCGCAGAACAATATCGTGTTAGGAAATAAGTTACTGGGTCAATCTTCCCTCCCTCTGACATTATGTTTAGTTACCTTGTTTTCATAGCAGTAGGGACACACGAGCGCTGCGCTTCTTAAAGTACCTTGCGAACTTGAAACTCGGAACAAATATTTTGATTGTTCGCCTCTTTGCTCAACTTATACAAACAATGGGTATGAGTGGGATGGCGTTGTATTTATTGATTACAGCTCAACTGTGTAGTAATATTTTATGTCGATACCTCAACTTACATCGAACAAAAAGCAATAGAACGCACATTAAACTGCTAAAATGGCTTTTCGCGCTGTTGTCTCGGTAATGTTTCATTGTGAGATATGCCATAAAAATTGCTATACAAATGTATAATGATTCCTCATTTCTAATAAAATAAACATAAATAATTTATTTATTGAGCATTGACTAGAGAGCGATCAGCTTAAAAGGTATCAATTATTTCTTACCTTTCAATCAATCAGCCTATTGCAGCCCACTGTTGGACATAAGCCTCCCCAAGTGTACGCCATAGTGCCCAATCACCCGTTTTCCGCATCCAACCACTACCGACGATCTTCAGATCGTCCGCCCATCTTGCAGGGGACGTCCTGCATTACGTTTGCCGAGACGTGGTCTTCACTCGAAAACCTGTCCACTCCATCGCTCATCGGTTCTGCGACAGATGTGGCCAGTCCACTGCCACTTCAGCTTGCTAACTTCGTTCCGGATTTTGTCCCTTAACGCATAGACCTTTTCATAGCTCGCTGAGCGACGTCTCGGCTCCGTAAGTCATGACCGGTAGAACGTATTGGTTGTTACCTTTATTATTAAGAAACTTAAAACGAAATATAGTTAAAATAAAAATTATTTCATGTATAAACTGACACTACAAAAACCCGCCATTTTTTTCTGCTATACGTAAATAACGTGTTTTGTATTTTTGATGCGAATTTACCTATATCAAATTTGAACTTATTATATACAAGGGGCAGTAGCATAAAATTTGTAACAATGAATATTGTCGTTACTTCTTAATTATTACTTGGATTAAAAGAAAATCGGGGTAGATATGGCATAGTTTAATTATACACCTATGACGTATACCTGTGGAGTTTGTCGTATTGTCCTTGGCGTGCCCAAATAAAAAATAAAAATGTCAATTGCTAAATATAACTCGTCCACTGGCACTCAAGAGCTATTGCGGTTAAATTTACTTTTCGCTCGAACCTTTTATTGTCTTATATAATTATGTTGTGAGCAAAATCTTTCCTGCATTCGACGTGATTCGCCCTAATTCTCGAAATTCTTTTGTCATACCACTTTTATTTGTTTTAGCTCTTATTCTGAAAGAGGACATTAGACTATCTATTGTTTGGAAAATGTACATATTGAACTCATTGAAGTAATACCTTAAACATCGTCACCATCATCCACAGCCCGACTTCACCCATTACTGAGTATAGGCCTCCCGTAGTTTGTACCACGATCTTGCGCTAGTTTCACTCATCTACGGTTCGCAACTTTGGCGATGCCCGTGGAGGGCAGCATTATCTCTCAACAGGACGTCCCTGTTTCTATAATATTATTATAATATACTTTTTGGTTATCGCTTTACTCGATCTGTCTTCATCACGTCTCACAATATGTCGTGCTCAGCTCCATTAAGTTCGTTATCCAATCTTCTATGTCCTGGACCTTAGGTCGTCTTTGGATTTCGGAATTTGGAACTCGATTTGTAAGATTGATGCCAACCATGAAGGTAAATAAATATATAATAACAATCCCTATTATCTAAAAAAAAATGGATTAAAATGGGGAGGTAACGAAAGGTCCGAAAACTTAATTAAAATTTACTTAAATATTACTGCATTAGTTACTTAGCTACCGAACACATTTGTATAAATACAATACGGAAATATCCGAATGAAGTATACTGAAAGTTGTGATGTAATACTACTCTATCATACACATCACATTACATACATGTTTGTCGTAAATCATAAATTTCAAAAACTCTGGTGCTTGTTAAGCAATTCCATCATACGGACATAGTAATATGAGTTGCAACTTGGGAATTCCTACCAAATATCTAAATTTGCTTATAATCAATCATTATCTATCTATTGGACACTAAGTGGGCGGGGGCGGTTGAAAATAAGTATTGGTAATGGAAATTAACTTCTGTTAGAAAAACTTCTGCTTTTCTTTTACAAAATTATGAAACTGATAGCCTTCTAATCAAAGCTCAATAAAAAGATTTCAGGCTCGCACGAAGCGTTGCCCTCGCGAGTCGAAAGGTAGCAGTTATTTTCATTAAAATTAAAAAGTAAATCTATTAACATTAATATAAATTAAGTTCTAAGTATGTTTTCGATAAGTAAGTATTTCTTTTCGAAGTTTAGTATATTATTCGGAAGTACAGTTGTTTTCGTGGAATGTAATTTAAACAAGCCTAACACTTAGCCTAAGTTCCTTCCAATTTAATTTGTTTTCGGAACCTTTATTATTTCAAATTGAAAAGAGTGTTTTCAATTTGTATCGGGTCTATATACGAATAAACGTGGGCATTAGCCCACACACGTTACATTATAATCATAATACGTATTAGTTGTTTTCTAATCACGTTAGGTAACGTGACCGTGTCTATCGCGCAACGATCAAACAACGCGTCGTGTGTCCCAGTCTTGGATACAGTGTAGGTACTTCCGGTGCATTCCAACTATGCCCAAATACAATGCGCTTGCGCAACTAGTACTCTCATCGAGCGATGTGCACTTTGATATCATAACTAATTTCTGTCAATCTTGGTTAACGAACCCGCAACCTGGCTGATTTCCCTGAAATAAAATTAGTTTTTTATGCACTCAACGTCATTAAAAAGTTTTGGTTGTATTATATAATAATATATTTACTAATAGCTTATTATTTATTAGTTTTAGACATTTTACGATTAATACTAGTAGTAGCGGCTCCACAACAACAAAAGAAAACGAACAGAGTAAAAATAGTTATGTTGCTTCACGCCACGCAACAACGTGAATTTATTTGTTGGACTTTTAAAATAATACGGCAAAGTGAAGGATTAAGTTTCAAAGCCGGCCCATTAGCAAGGCGGGCGGGGAGCGAGCGCACGCAGTGCACCGTATTACGAGTATCTACAAGAGAATAATATCACTGAAAAACCTGCTTTCAGACGTTTTTCTACTCAAAAAGTACACATTGTTTTGTATTCGATTTCCCCGCGGAATATTAGCGATTTTATGTGTGCGTATTGCTATTCGTGAACTCTACATATATAAAATTTGTCTAAACAACAAAATCAAATTTGCGAGGCGGACGTCATTTTGAATTTAAACAATAGCATTCGGTATGCGGCACTGAAAACTCTTTGTAGATAGAGCAAAATGTAACTAATTTCTTTCCGGGTATTCTGCGATACGGCAAGGCTTAGCGCGCGCCTCGTTGCATCTTCATTTAGTTTATGCTAATAAGTTGGTGCTTAGCTGCAGTCAGCAGTTTCGTGGGGAAGGCTGGCTGGTGGAGGGTGCATCTTATCTAGACTTCAGGGTTGGGATGCAGCGGGCGCGCCGCTTGGGGTGCCGCGCCGGGCCGGGCGTGCGGGCACGGGGCGGCCGCGGCAGTGCTGGCCGCTCCGTCGCCGCGAGTGAACGCCCCTAACGGCACCGCCGCACCGGCACATTTCAACCGTCGTTAATATAATTAAGTGCCGCATAAACTGAGAGCACTGGACCTCAGGTGGAATTAAGTTTCGGTGTAAACAGGAATGACACTAGCCCAACGCTGGCACTAGTTGGTATGCGATCATTTTGATATGTCTACTGATGACTTGGTTTAAACTTTTGGCATGCGATTTCAGTTTCAAAACTTTATGTGTAGTTGCACTTGTAAAGAAAAGATGCGCAGATTTTCGGAAATAGGGTTAGTAAAATATACGCCATATAATCGTAGCAATAACTGAACGTAACTAATTGTCTGATATTTTGTGTTTTCCATATTATACCAGTATTAGTATTTCCTTTAAATCAATTGTAAGTACTATATGTAGATGCTTAATACAGTAGTGATTGGAATTGATAAACAATATGTTGGTAAGTATACCAAAGGTATGTCTATGTGTATAGACAAAGCAAGTGCAGGATACTGCATGAATAAACGTGGCTAGAAAATTTATGCTACGGTCCGTGAATTCTTATAATAATATTCATGTATGGGTTATGTCCACAAGGTCGGTACTGCTGTTTCACATATTATTTCTGACTAAAGAGCATTTCTATTTCAATAAAACTTTGTTTGTATGACGACTTTTATTAGCAGTAGAGCTCCTTGTGAAAGAGTTCGCCCAAGGAAGTACTGCCATCTTACCTATTTCTGCCGATAAGCAGTAATGTCAGCATTACTGTGTTTCGGTTTTGAAGGGTGAGGGTGCTGGTGAAATTACAGGCACATGGGACTTGTCAAACTTATGTCTCAGGGTGACGGGCGCTGTGGAGTGCAACTCAGATCTTTGCGTTTTAAGGTTCTGAGTGGCACTGCAACTGTTATGTTCTGAGTGGCACTGCAACTGTTATGGACAGGCGCGTAGCTTACCATCAGGCGCACGACTTGTTCGTCTCGTCACTTGATACTATAAAAAAAGACTTGTTTTTTACAAGAGAAAATAAGTAATGATTTTGTACATAAAGTTAATTTAAAAAATCAGTATTGTTTATTTGTTATCGTAGTGTAACGTGTGATTTTTATTTGCATCGAGTACGTTATTTGTGCATGCAGCGAAGACATTAAGATTGGTTACGCTTTCCATTTGACTTTCACGTGGAAATTGCGTCTTGTCATGAAACAAGCTTACTCTGAACGTTTTCAGGTTATTAGGTTATCATAACTGTAAAGAATTTGTTTTGACATTTTATTACTTTCTAAGTACATATGAAATAAACGCAGGATTTCCCTTGCGTATATTTCATACCTACTCGTCCTTTCGGGTGCTTATGAATTCATTATTAAACAAGACGCTGTGGGGCATTATGCTTTTGAAATAGAACTTAATTTTCCTCAAAATTAGCATCGCGTTGTTCCGTATAAGATGCAAAGGTAGAAGCGATAAACGTGTTATAGATACGATATTCCTGACGTTTTTGTTTTATTGCCAAACTTAATACGGAGTTGTGAGCATCGTAAACTTTATGATATACAACATTTAATTTGTACACGTATAAGGCTTTGTTTGTGCTGGCAATATTAATAGGATTGTTATATTTCTTTTACAGTAATGCTGCATCATATAAAGATAAAGATAAACTTATTTCAATATAACTTAATCTAATATAATACAAGTAAAACAAATGTAAATAAAGCTATTATAGTATTCAAATAAGAATTAAGAAGGGAATCTAAATTACACATTCTTCATAGTAAAGCTATACGTTTTAATATTAGCGTCTAATGTGTAATTGCAATGCCTAAACTAAGTAAATAAATGTCTGTATTTTAACCATCTTTTTGGGCAAATTTCTTTATATTACAGCTTAAAAATAGATTTTCTATATTTTACAATAAAATAATTAGTTGTTATAAATTAATGGTTACCTTTATAAAAATAATTATGAAACAACTTCCAGCAAACCCTCTGTTGCATTGTAAGTTTTACTCTTAAGTTTTATTCTATTTTATTCATAGATAAAATAATGCAAATTAGAATTTAATTTAAATTAAAGGAATGTATCAAGGACGTAAAAGAATCTATGCGAGTGTGTGGAGTTGTGTTCGAGATGAAAAAGTATCGAGTCGTCTGTGGTTGATTAAAGTAACGGAATGGAATGGAATAATTGAGTGCTTTTTCAAAATTATTTCTTGGATAAACAGTTGCCGAACCGCATCGCACTATGCACTCGTTTAGGAGTTTGCGGATTGAATAATCGAAATGACGGAAGTTGATGACTTTCAGGACAGCTCTCTGCGCTCTTTCTAGGCTTATCAGGGTGGTCTTATGTGCAACGCCTCAGGATGTAATGCAGTAAAGTAGCAATGATTGACAGAGGGCTAAATACACTGATTTGAGAAGGGTGCTGCTAGCTACATATCTTTTAAAGATATGAACATTTTTAAAAACATATATCAATTTTCGAACTATAGAAGTAAGCGCTGCAAATATTGTGTTTGAAATGAAAATGTTGTCAGTTATGACACCTAAATATTTAATGTCGTTTGTGCTGTCCAGTGTTGGACAAGCACAGAGGTTTAGATGAGTTCGAGGGTTTGTACAATGGTGAGCTACTATGGAAAACGCATTCTCAGGAGGTTGTGAGGAGATATTGTATGAGAAAGTCATATATTTAGTTTTGCTAATATTCACTGTAAGGCCATTCGCTCTGAGCCAGTCGCTTACTGAGTTATAACCAAATTGAGCTTGTGAAAATGTTTCAATCCAACTAACTACTAAACTACTAACGTAATTCATTCCTCGTTATTTTGTCAATCGTCACGCGCTGTTTTCTGTCAGAAAGATAGTCCTGTAAAAGTTTGAGCTGCATTCCTCTAATTCCAAGTACTTCTAACTTGTTTAAAAGTATTGGTATGTTTACAGTGTCAAAGGCTTTTGCGAAGTCAAGGAAGATAGCTAAACATTTATTATTCGAGTCCAAATTTCTTACAATATAATCAGTCAGTTCATCAACTGCGTCGTTTCGTCGATAGCCCTGTTCTGAGCCGAAATTGAGACGTCGACAACTAAATTATGACACTATAATAAACATTTTGGATTTTTTTTAAACGGCCTTGGAAGACTACCTTATGCCAACGTCAAGTAAAAAGTTGGGAAATGGATTTCCGACTAATCGCTGCTCTTTCTGCTATATTAACTCAGAAATGAGGTTGTCACAATTTTTTAGTACTTTATAATAAGTAATCTACTAAGACCTCGTGTACATGAAAATGTATATAATATGTGAAGTGCTTTAGACCCAGACAATATTATTTCCATGACGAGTGAACGCCCAGTGTATATTATAATGCAAATATCGCATTAAAATTTTCCATTATACATGTAAATTCAATATGACCTTAGGGTATCTAGAAAAATACGTTTTTCATACAAAATTGAGGGTATATCTGCTTATCCCTGAAGTATATAATTATTAGTACATTTTAATGTCCATTAGGCGTTTAGCGCTTGTTTCCTGGATCTTAGGAGGCTAAGAGTAAGTACATAATGTACTAGATATATGACCATATTCAAACGCACCGAACAATTGGGCATGTTTTCAATGTGTATACCACAGTATTTGTTTTATAAAAGTACTTGCTCTTAGTATTAAGCGGCTTTACAATATGGCAAAGCATTTTTCCCTATGTCCTTATACAGCTAGTTGCGGTAAAAGGGATCTTAGAGAAAGGACCGGCTTAGGAAGACGGTGAACGAAGGATCAAAGAAAACCAGAATTATCCGCGATTCTGAATATTTAAGATTAGGGTGTTGGAATACACGGCAGTTTTGTAAACTGAAAAACTAGGATAGAAATTCTACATTATAGATAGGGCAAAATTACCACATTTTTACCTAGGCTACTAAACGCTTGAAGGTAGAAGTAACATTGCGATGAAAATTCACGAACCATACAAGATTTCTCAACTTATGTCTTAAGGTGACGGGCGTAGTGGCAGTGCCCATAAGACGTTACAACGACAGACTGTCATGACAACGGGAAGAGCTAGAACGACAGTCGTCTGACGATAAATAAAACGTCACGATAAAAATGTGACGACAGATATTGATTAGCTTCAAACGATCCTGTCGTGCAGCCGCCTTGTCGTTTGACAACCGTTTGTGAACCGATAAATCGTCATCATTATCTAGCGGGACACGACAGTCGTTCAACGATAACATAAACGTCCACAACACAGTCACAACAGATAGTCGTGATATGGGAACAGGCTAGACGCGACAGTCGTCCAACGATAAATACAACGTTAGGACATAACGGGAACGCACCCTTATGGATAGGCGTGTCGCTAACCACCAGGCGCACGGCTTGTTGGTCCCGTCACTTGGCATTATTAAAAAAAGTATCCACAAAACATATAAACCATAATATAAGCAAACAATTGAACAAAAACAGTAATGTAGACAAAATGGAAAAAGACTCAGCATTGCTGATTTTCAGTTTTCTCTATAGATATTCTCTTACTGCATCACACTGGCAAGCGGTATAACTAAACACCAAGTAATTATATAGAGGGTGTAGTGTCTGTGTTGCACTTTAGCATACCCCAGACACTCCATACAACGGTCGAAAATTATTTACCTACTACTACGTACAGCGAGGCGCTATATGCACAAATGTGTGTGTGAAGTGGCAGGATTACCCATCACTTTCTCGTTCATGGTCATAGCGGCCACATAGCTCTAACGCGAATCTGTTATATATATAATTATATTAATAGAATCCTAATAATTACATATGTTCATTAGGTATTTATATCAATATAATATTATATTTTTCATTAATTCACTAACTAGAATAATCCTGAAGGTTTATTAAAAAATAAATAAATTAAAATCACCTATTATGTTATATTTTGGTCAGGTACTTTTAAATAAGGTAACCAAGTTATTTGAAATTGGCTGTCCAACTTTATCATTACTTAGTTAATAATTATATTCACTACATATTTATCGGCAACACAAATTCAAAATTCGAGAGCCCTTGTCTACTATATTATTACATCTCATTAAATTGATATAATAAATCTGTAATAAACAGAGCAATAACTCTGCAATAATAAATGAAGACAACTGTCAACGACATACAATTTCTTTATTGTATAATACTTCTTTATTCATTTGCAATTTCTTTTTGTTTCATTGTTTAATTACAATTGTTTTTCTTTTTTTCAAATATAGACATATATTACATTTTCAGTATATTTTATAATTACAATACAATTTTTTATTTACAATTTAATATAAATCCTGCAGTAAGTATATAGTTCGGATTCTTACAACAACATGAATGAGTCTCAGACATAAGTTTTTTACTTAGGTACCTCGTTTCGTCTTTCTGAAAACGAATGAAACTTCTCTCTTTATTCCGTTTAGATGATGATAAACAGCCGTACACAGCACAACCCACGATCATTATAAATAATAACTTACAAAGGTGTTATAATATTAACGCCATAACACGAAAGCACATCAAGCTACACATTGACGTATCTTGTTCCGTTGCCCTGGAGGCGATTTTCGTACAAAAATGTGTAGTTTGATGTGCCGTTGTCCGTACAAGCTTCGTAATGAATAAATGAAAACTATATTCAAATGTCAAAGCTATCTTGGCGCGCAAACGGCTCATATAATTTTCATATAATTTAAAATTCCTAGTTTTATTTTCTAGTATTTAAGCTTTTGTTGTAACTAACCTATATATTATTGATTTAAATAAAATAATTTATCATCAAATTTATCTATTTTACAAATTATGTGTATTTAAAAAAGATTATAATTATTAAAACTGGTTTAAATATGTGTCAATATTAAACCAGTATTAATATTAAACGAATATACATTTTAGGGTACGACATAAAAGTATTAGGTTAAAAGCTTAATTAAGACAATGTGAAAGAAACAATTACACTTAACTTGTATGTTCGTATCCGCATTGAACACAAATTTCTGCGCATAACTAGGCACTTACACGTTCATATTAAATAGGAATATTAATTCTTATCAGACATAAAAAGTAATCGAGACCTTTTCGCCAACTTGGGTTATACCAGTGTTTTGGTTTAAGAAGGTAACTCATTGTCTACCCAAAGCTGAAAGCTGATATTTGAAATGTAAACTTGAAGTTTGAATTTAAAGTACCAGTGTCATGCCTGTTTATATTTTACATGGTCTCAAGTTTCATTTGAAGATAACAATACTTTGATGTATGTTTTTTCTGAGCTTATTGACTTTTCTTACAATTGTTCACAAATGTTGGCATTACTTTCATGACTCGAAGAGTTATCATCAAGCCTTTTACGCGTCCCACTGCTAGGCTCGGGTCTTAGACGAGGCGCTATGTGGGTTGGGAACTTCACACGTTTTCTGAGGACTGTGAATCTTTTCCGACGTGCAGGTTCATTACGATGTTTTTCTTTATCGAAAAGCGCATGATAAATTTCAAATTCAATTTTGTACATAAATTCCGAAAAACTCAGAGGTTCGGATCTAACCTACAGTCTCGGTTTGAAAGGCAGTCAAATCATTAGGCTACCACGGCTTTTATTTATTTTATTTTATTATTTATTGCACAGGAAAACACAAACAAAAGGTACTGCTTATTTCTATAAGAAATTTCGTCCTATAGACCAAAATAGGGTTTTGACTCGAAGGTGCGAAGCGACGATTTCAGGCCTATTTCGGTTACTTGCTGTTGAGTTTTTTTATAGTTGAAGCCGCGAGGCGCCAGCCATAATACACTATTACCGTGGTATATTTCTAAAGTGATTTTGTCGCATTTCACATGATGATTATTATTATATTTCGTTGTATATGTGACTATTATATGAAAAATTTGATATTAACATTTTTAGACAATAGTATACTTAAACGGCCATATATCTAAGAGCGGTTACACACGGCGCCTTTTAGAAGTGATGCAAACGCGATGCAGTCGCGATACCGTCGCTAATCGTCTGTCTACCTTTACACACACACGCGACTTTGCAGCGATGCAAGCGTGCGACTGCAACGCGCGATAGCATCGCTACACTTGTGGTTTATAGGCGATTAAATCGCAAGTGTAGCGTTGCAATCGCGCGGTTCACGACCGCGCGTTTGCATCGCTGCTATGTCCCCTTATGTAACCACTCTAAGGAGCAATCCTTACACTTCCTGAGTCTAGATTTTCAGGCTCATAGTAGTCCAGTAATATGTAATGTATTATTTGCTTCGAAATTCATGATTGAAATGCATGATTATTTGAGAATATGTCAAATTTTTACAAATTTATTTACAAAACATGTTATCAGACTTTCAGTAGCCGATATGGTGAGTTATCATATTCAAAAGGCTGTATAATTTTTGGAAACCATTTTGTGATATGTTTTTAGCTTTTTAGTCTAATTTCTACTCAAGTTTATTCTTATATTGTAATATTAAATTTATTGAATATCGTGATGTTTGACTACCACGATATATTCAATTATTTTTGTGAAATTATTCTACTAGTTCGTTATAATGATTAATACGCAGGTCGAACACAAAGATAAATTCCTTCGATCCGACTGGCCTCGAATCAGAGCTTTCGCAATACCATGGCTAATGCTCTTCCGAAACGAACCAGCACACCTCACGAATTTCTCAATGTGCTTGTTGCAGATCTTTGTTTTTGGCTTATAACGACTTTGCCGTAGCGCCATCTGTGAGAAATGTATGAAGTTTTTATTCACTCGGCCAGGTACCTTCACAGCTACTAGCGACTAACTATATTCTTTATTTATTCTTACATTGTTTATAAAATACAAATAATATTCAAATTCCACTGTCGATTTCCATCAATCTCGGATATGTGAAATGGCATCGACAGCACCGCTTGGGGCCAAGCTACTTAGTGAGTCACCTCCTTTCAAATTCACTCGGGCTGGTAAACTGAATTTCAGTCGAGTCGGCTTTGCTTGGCCCATTGAATATTGGGCCGCGTTCAGCGTAAAAGGAGCTCACGTATTCCCGCTACTTGCAGCTATTCGTCATATGACGAGTATGTCAGAAGTTGTTTTTTTTATGACACCTAGTGATGGGATAAAGAAGTGGTCCACCTGGTGGTAAGCGACACGCCTGTTCGTGACAGTTGCAGTGCCGCTCAGAGCATTAAATGGTAAAGATCTGAGCTGGACACTGCCACTGCGCTCGTCAAGTCAAAAAGTCCCATGTGCATGTAAAGTCACCAGCACCCTTACCCTTCAAAACCGAAACGCAGTAATGTTCACATTACTGCTTGGTGGCAGAAATAGGTAAGGTGGCAGTACTTACCTAGACGAACACAAGGAGCTCTACTGCTTACTAATACTGAAGTATTTAAAGAAAATAAATTACATATATCACACATCTCGGTAAATAAGCAAAACAAGATGACTCGTAGTGCAATAGTTTGTGCTACAGGTTTTGTTGTATTTTTTTGTTTAGTAGGTAGTTGTACGGAAGAAAACAAAAGACTGCGTGCCGAATAACATATTTCATAACATGCTCGTATAAAGCAAGAATACAAATCGTTAGATACCCGTTATTAATGATTCATCAGTGGTCGGGCACCTGCTCTACTATTCACCAACAGTCGCAGGAATAATAACAAAATATTGAAGCATCTATCCCTGTCTGGTCGGTACTTTGTCAAGATTCGTGCGATAACGCCACGGAACTCTCCTGTCGCGCGTTTTTCCCTGAAAGGATTTCAATAGACAGTAAAAATGTCCAAACTTTTGCTTCCACCAGCAAAACATAGTGTTTATTACTTGTCTTGGGACACGTTTAACGACATTATCCCATTGTTTGCTTTTGTGAATAGGACACAAAAGAGTTCTTTACCTAAGAGTTCACATTTCTCACTGTTGATAAATCTCGTTCTTATTAAGTTTAGAGTTTCGCTGTTAAAGACTTTAAGTTCGCTCGAACTCGTAATGCGAGCATGTCCTTTGAATTATTTTTTAAACGGTTAAGGCTGTTCGTTTTATTTCGAAGGTGTTAATAAATATGTGATTATGTTTTTTTTTGTTGCAGAAAATTTATACACTTTATTTTGAAATAGAAGTAGGTCAAACGCAACCGACTTTTCTAAAAATTCATCCTACTGCTAATGTGGTTGCTAAATTGTAGTAATAGATTTCTAAATATATTTTTTCCATTAGATCATCAGAAATTGATACCAGACAAGTTCCAACCATGGATTCCAATAGTATTGATGAGCTGTTTGACTTTACCGTAAAAAAATCTAAAAAAGGTGTTTACTCGACTTATGCCTTATAAATGTAAATTATTATTTATAGGTTAGGACAGTATTATCCATCCATGATTGTGGTATTTAGATCAAATTTATTGTATACATTGCCTTGACTTGTAAGTGGATGTTAGACGCAGTTTTGTGGCAAGTCACATTCAAGGAAATCGTCAAAGTATTTAGATTAGTCGCAAGAAATGCGAGATAGCACTGGTGGTAGGTGGCTGGCGAACGTGATGGAAGTTGCACATAGTTTCCATCAAGAACAGTTTGATTGATAAGGGTGCGGCGCGCGCGGCGGTGCCGGTCACGTGCGCGCTCGACGCCCGATTCGCAAATACATCCACTCGAATCCTACTTACCGATCTTTCAACATCTGCTTCACTTAGAGAATTCACAAAGTAATATGAGATATATAGGAAAGACGTTAACATAAAACTGTTGGTACGTGCATTCGAAGTGTGGTGTTTTGTTGGGTCGTATTGTGCCTGGTTGAGTCTTAATTTCATTATTTTCGATTTCATTTTAATTTTTTAACCAATTTAAAAAAAATAGGAGGTTTTCAATTTGACTGTATGTTTAGGAGCAGTAGAGCTCCTTGTCAAAGAGTTCATCCAGGGCAGTACTGGCACCTTACCTTACCTATTTCTGCCGCCAAGCAGTAATGTCAGTATTACTGTTTGCCGGTTTTGAAGGGTAAGGGTGCTGGTGAAATTACAGGCACATGAGAGTTGTCAACTTATGTCTCAGGGTGACGGGCGCAGTGACTGTGTCCCTCATCTTTGTGATTTAAAGCTCTGAGTGGCACTGTTATGGACAGGCGTCTAGCTTACTATCAGACGCAGGATTTGTTCGACCCGTCACTTGATATTATATTAAAAAAATTTATACATTTTTTTTTTGTATGAATGTTACGCGATAACATTTGTGAACCGATTGTGATGATTCTTTTTTTGTGAAGTGGTTCCATTAAATTTGATGAAAACATTCCACCTCTAAGCGTGGCAAACTAGGGGATGAATGACTTTTGAGGTCGGTTTTTTTAGTACTCTGTACTGAGATTATTACTGTTTCCTTGCCGGGCAAAAACCTCTCTTCACTTTCTCCACTCATCGCGATTTAACGCCGCTACAAGTCAAGATCTCATATATGTATAAGCATCTACCTCGTCGCATCCGCCACATCCTTCTGGGTCATCCACATCACCGTCTTGCGTTCGGTGGGATCCAATATGGTCTTTGCCCACAGCTCTCTTGACATGCGGCATATTTCACTTTCAGTTACCAAAAATAAGAAATTATTGTTTTTATAGAACAAGATCATGCTATAAAAACACGATCAAAACGGTTTAACAACGCTATCGTGCTGAAGAACTTCGAATTGAAACGACTATAATAAAGTTCAAGTGACTGATCTAATAAACTTTTTGTTTCCGAGAAATACAAACGACTTGTGGTAGTTATGATGTTCAAGTCTTTTATTTTATTGGTTTCGTTAGAAATTGGAGTCGCGTTCTCGATAACATTTGCAAGTGAATGGAGCAATCGATGTTTCAAAGGGACGATTGTTGTTGAACCCCGAAACTGCAATACGGACGTAAATGGGTTCAATTAAAAATTCACGGAAATTTAAACGTTCTCCCAGATGAACAGAGCAGCAGGTAGTGACGAGAATGAATGTAAAAGTTTAATGAATAAAGTATCGGGGAAACGACCCTTGACTAATGCTTCTGACACCGGGCGGCTCAGTTTAGATGAAATGTAGGATTTTCGTTTTCAAGTGTTTGGATGATAGGCGTGGGATAGATTTATTAGCTCTGTTGGTGAATATTAGGTGCATCTTGAATCACTATAAGAAGATAAAATACGGTTTTATAATATTATAACAAAAGCTGATTTTAGTTTTACATAATAATAATAAACCTGTGTAGTTCCACTGCTGGGCACTGAGGCCTCTTTTCACAATGAAAGGGCTTGGGCTGCAGTTCCCACGCGGGCCCAATACTAGTTGGGAACTTAACACACATCATTAAATTGCTTTGCAGATGCATGTAGGTTTCCTCAAAGCTCATGGTAAATTTCAAATTAAATTTCGTATATAAATTCCGAAAAATTCTGAGGTGAAAGCCCAGATTCGAACCTATGATCCTTTGTTTCCGACAAAGTACATATTAGATTTGCCACGGTTTCTTTTGTATATACATATTTTGTAAATGAACTTTTTTTATGTTAAAGCATACTAAATTCATTTTTTTAGACAATGAGATATGAGAATGATATATACAGAGAATGATATATACAGATAAGGTACAATAACAGCTTGAATACTAGAAAGTAAAACTTGGATTAAATTGTATGAATAAAATTGGGTCCCCGCTGCAAGGTGCCCAAGATGGTATGGGCCGGCAGCTACCTCGCCCAACGCATTAGTATAGCCATTCAACGGGGGAACACTGTCAGCATCTTGGGCACCTTGTCGCGGGGACCTAATTTTATTCATATAATTTAATACTAGTCCGCGACTGGATGCGGGCGGCATAAGACCGGGAGAGTTGGAATACTCAAGGGGAGGCTTATGTCCAGCAGTGGATGCGTGTAAGCTGATGATGAAGGTGAATCCTAGTTTTAGTTTTATATTGTTTAATAGTTTGAATTGAAATTTAATATTATTTAGGTTTGATGAACTTCCTTCCTGTCTAACTAGTCGCTATGTAGACTCCTCCTCGTTCTGGCCACCATACTTACTATGTAGTCATCAAAATGCCTTGATCCGATTTACTTGCCCTTTTTGGATACAACCTTCCACTCTATCAAAGTCTTACTGAAGTAGATAAATCTGCCTACACTATACTAAATATAGCTGTGAATTTGATTTTAAAATCTTATGAGTTATAGTAATTTATGTTATTTTATTAACTTTCAGATCTTTGCATTCCATATAACAGACAGTTTACATTGCTGTTTATGTAACACAAACACTTAGAGTACACCAGCGTAGAGCAACAATGAGTCCATGCACAGTTTTCTTGTTTAGCGCTCGTCTTACAGCTGCGTACGATATTGTGGGCAGCACCTACACTGTGATAGTAGAAACGTCTTTTAAGGCATTGCGGCATTATCCATTAAACAAAAAAAAAATATTAAACTTTTAATTAGCGAATAAATATTCGCTTGTAAGTTTTCACTTAATTGGTTTTTATACTGCAGGTATCGCGTGGAGGTAGAATTAATTTTGTTACTGAATATTGAATAAATTTCTCTTTGAAATACTTCGGTGAAACTTTTTTCCAATTGCCCTCATTAGCTTCTTTTCAATGGTTTCATTGAATCTGTTTTATTTTATCAAAGTGAAGTAAGAAAAATAGGAAAGTTGTGTCAGTCGACTAAAAAATCATAAAATATATTTCATAGGATAGTGTTATTCTTAATTGAATTAAATTTATTGGTAATTGAGAGAGAGAATATACAAAGATATTTCGAAATACGTTGTATAATATGTATGTTGGTAAAATGTTACGTTAATTCTATACTTTTGTTTCATGTGATTGTGTATCATATCATGTATATTTAAAAATATTATCCACATTTGCAGACACGTGACAGTAATAGTTTCGTAATGTGCTTTTGAACCTTAAAAATGTCGCATGTGTACTAACTTCATTGTTGCGTCGCACTTTTGTTAAGTGTAAAGCAGACGACCACTTTTTGTCGGCCACCGATTTATATCCGACAACGGTCAACTTTAAAAGTCGGTGAAAAATCGGTCGATAAATTTTATTGCCGACGTTCGGTGACCGATTTTTCGCCGACTCAACACATACTTCAGTCAATCACGGCCAGTTTAACGGCAGAACTCTAGCGAGTGAACTGCAAAACTGCGGCGCAAATCGTGCACGAGTGCACGTGCACTTAGAAATAATCCTTTAATAAGGTGTTAAATAATTTTTTTTACTATAATACAGGAATATTTTTTATTTATTTTATTAATTTACAGGTTGCATAGTCACGGGTGACTGAGTTGGTAAAGTCCAACCAGTTAAAAAGATGGTAAAGGTCAACCAGTTATGTCTAATATTAATGCAAACCACCCTATTTTCACTATAAGAAACATACCAAGTTACGCTACATATGTTTTACAAATTATTTTATTTTAACAATACAAATTATTTATTAATTAAATTTTATTATTAAATATTAATGTAATTAAAATAAATTAAAACATATTAATTAGTACTGCAGTCTTATGTCTGCTTGGAACTTTTCACCAGAGGAAATCCAGTATTCCAAACTGGTGGTACGGAGAAACCTTCTTTCCTGTTGAAATTAGGATGTTTTTTAATTTCTATGGCCTCTCGCAGCATCCTGGGTAGACAACGAACTTCTTTTGCAAGGACCTGGGTTTGTCGAACTTAATTGAGTGAGCAGGTTTATCCATGCCATGCTCGCAGACTGCAGACACGTTGGTTTGTTTGAAAAAACAAATATATGCGATTTAGACTCGTAAAAATAGTTTTAGTGTAACAACCGCGAAAACCTAAGAACTCAATTAGTAAATAATTTTAAATAAACATTCCATCCCGTTGCTACGACTCCCCTCTTTTTGTAACAGCTGGCCAATCCTTTAATAAGGAGTCCAAACCATCATATATTATTATGTAATAAAAATTGATCATGATTATTTATGTGTCTTGCGTGTAGTTTGTGAGCGAAAAAAAATAATTTCCACAATTTTGAGCTTTGATTGATATGGTTTTTATTACCAATACCAAAGCATGGCTATAACATTTTTGATAATGAAAATCATTACATATATTTTTATGTTATGGCATTGGCGCTTATTACTAAATACATGAAAATTACCCATATTTTTTTCTGCGATGCTTATTCCAAGTGGGCACTGAACGTAATATTTTCTTGGACGCTTTTTCTCCAGGTTTCTTTATTGAAGATACTGTTGTGAAAGTTCCACTATCGATGCAGGTGTTTTCAGGACTTCCACGATCAAGTCGCGACATTAATTTCCATATCCATAACGCATATACACATATACTCGTATATTCAGCATTTAAAAGTCGTTCGCTTTCCAGTAATGTCGGGTGTCTGCTTTAGTGCCATTTCACCATTCGTTTTATCCTTTTCGTCGGATATATATCGGATTGCGTGGCGAGTATCGATTAGTAGTAGGCCGGTTTTTATAGTACCAAGTATTTTTAAATTTTTGTACACCCGCCACAGGCAAAGCTATAAAAAGTCCCTTTTTAAATTACTAATATGAACGTATATGACGTAAGGTATAATTTCCGAGAAATTAATTTTGATATATTACACATATTGTTTCCTGTTTTACGTTATATTATCACCGACTTTGGTTTGGCCTAAAAAAGCAGTCGTCTGCGCCATACCTTACAGGGTTATAATATCCGGTAAAAGAATCGTAACTGATCAAAGACAAAGCGTAAAAAGTTTCCAGTGCCCTCCCTCATTCTGTTTTATTCGCAAAAGTTTCATCAAGGAAAAGTTGACGAATGCCTGCCGCTTTATTGTCCAATTCATTTGTCTGAGAGCGGACGCAAACCGCCACTGTAAATAATGGAAATGCTGGAGCGTCCGACGCCTTGTGTTCCGGTACCAGATTACCTATTGTGCACTAAGTTTGTCTTACCCGGTCTGTTCTCAGAATGCGAAGAACAAACTTTACTGTTCCAATAATGGATACTGTTGAATTAATGATACCTCTCTCAACACTACTATGAATTCTATAAACCCTCTAAATAACTTCATTGTACGTGGGTAGTAAAGGGTAACTACTACCTTTGTCGTTATACCCGAAAGGCATTACGTATTATATACGAAAGGAGATCTGAAGTCAGGATTTAGCAATTTATTTTTTAATGACGAGACGAACAATTTCTGGTGGTAAATGACACACCTACCAATTACAGTTGCGTTGCTGCTCAGAGCTTTAAGTCGCAAAGACCTACGGGGCGTTACCACTGCACCTGGGTCCCATTTAAAAAAAAAACAAAAAACCACTGGTTATTGTAATTTCAGTGAGACGCTACTGAGACTATATTGCAAATATGACAATATTTGTTATTCTACTAAAATCTAGTTGCAATGGCAGTTGAATCTCAAGAGAGTGTCAGTGGAATGGCAGAGACGGCATCAATTCATTCAATCACTAACAATCGATGTAGCTTTAACAAAACTACCATGGATAATAATGTAAACATAATACGCATATCTTAATGTTTATCTCGTTTAAGAAGCAATTAGTCTCCAAATTAAATGTATTTTTTTTTGTGTCAAATAATTAGTAAACTACGTCATAGATGCGCCATCGACTCGCAATTGAAGAGCAGAAAACCAAAAAATTGCAATGGCTGCTGAATAGTAACTTGATTGCAAGCCATTGACAACCCACAACTCTCAACTATTAGCAGAATACCAAACGTACAAAATCTTGCCTTTGACGACACACAACTAAGACGATTTAAAATTAGTAGATTTGGAACCCTGTTACATTGAAATATAAAGTTAAAACTCCTATGTGCCTGTAGATTCACTAGCACCATTACTCTTCAAAATTGGACCGCTATTGTGCTCACATTACTGCTACGGCTTAGATAGGCACGCTTGTAGTACTAGATGAACTTTTTCACAAGAAGCTCATCAGCTCCAAAACCGTAGGGAAATAATTGGGCGTAAGTGTAAATTTTTGAGGTTGTTTCATATAGAACGTCAGTTTCTTTTAGTCTTTCAAAATTTATATATTTTAAGCTATGTAAACTTACGAAATATTAATCTCTGTCAAACAAGTTGTAAACTTGGAACAAAACATTTTGTCATTCATTTATTAAATCACTTTATCTTAATTTTGTTTTTATGGCTCAGAGGCAGAAAATTTTCGCCGAAAGAAGGTGCCTTCGTGCCCCTTTGTAGACAGTTATCTGTTTCAAATCAGATAATTTTAAATTGGGTCAGTCTCAATCAAAAAAAAGAATCAGTTTTATACAATCTATTTTTGTCATTGATAAAACTTTTTGATTTGAACTTTTGTGAACCGTTCAATTTAAAAACTAATTTTCAATAGTGATAATATATGCCTTGCGCCGTTTCCACTTAAGAATTTAAAGACCCTAAGGTATATATATGGAAAGAACGTTCTGAAAGCAAAAATATACTTTAACTGCCTCCGTGGCCGAACGGTTACCATACCGGACTGCCACGCAGAGGTCCCCACGCAGAGGGTTCGATTCCCGGGCCGGGAGAAATATTTGTATGGCCTACATTTATTTCTCTTGTGAGTTTGGGTGTAATTTGTGGTTGTCTATGTGTGTGTCCATGGCACCCGCGACACAGGGTTTCCCTAGTGTGGGGCTATGTTGAGTGTGTGCGTTATTATTATTATTATTATTATTATACTGAGAAATATCGAATCGGCAATATGTGCGGTATATTTTAAGATCCTGGACTTCGGAGCCCCCTAAAGTGAACAATAACGATTTTGTGCAATATATATTCCTTGTTCAATAGGCGGCCCAAAGACTGTATAAAAGTAACATTTCGTTTAACTTGTTTCAGGCAATCGGTTTGGTGTGACGAGACGCGTGACATTTGCGTGACTGCGTTGATGCCGTAATGATTCTGATGACAGTCTGTTACGAATAAACTATTACTAGAGTATCATTATTGCTTAGTGACCCTTTTACAAGTCAAAGAACTGTATCTATTATTTAGAGAGGCATTTTGGTGGAATTAGTGTGAGTGTTTAAGGATTTTCATAAGGTAAGTAACATATAATAATACATATTATAAATGTAAATTAGAAATAAACTAATGTTACATAAATAGATCTGTACTATATCAGAGTATGTGAACTTAAGTATTTGTTGGCTTACTAATATTTGTGCTCTACAAACTTTACGTATCTTCTTTAGTATACTAGTGCAAACTAAAACGAATACTTGTAAAGAGTACGATGAACCCGTTCTTGGAATGATAGTATGAACTCTTTTTTAGTAATTTTATTTAGTTAGGTTGATTACTATTCAATGAGTGTGAACTAGAGACGGAGCCATGCCAACAAATTCACCATTCTCTTTTCAAGCGTCGGATATTCCATGGATATTCCTATGAATTGCGAAAACGTTGAAGTCTAAATGGAATGTTAAATAGTTGAAAAATAAAAATGTAGAAACAAAAACCAACGCCCTAGATACCAGCCTGATGCATAATAAAAGCTGATACCATGGCATTACAGCGGCAATTTATAACTGTAGGTTGAATGTAATTTTTTCTCGCAGCTTGTTGAAAATCTAAAAATATGTTTTCATCAGTGAGAACGCGTTACACGCTGGGATCGCCCAGGAAAGCAGTGCCACAAAGGTTAATGGTGCTTACGGGCACGACCTTACTTACGTAATAAGGGATTGGCGAGTTTTTATTGCAAATACACCTGATATTTCTGTCAGGTAAGGGATGTTTTCATGATATTTTTGTAATGTAACCCGCTTAATACGATACTCAAATCAGAAATTCAGTAATTGTGAATTCCTGCGCTTTTAGATTTTTTGGGATATAATTCCTCTACAGAATATTCAAATTTGTAATGTACTATGAAAGGGCTTAATTCGTATTTGTCTATAAAGGTCACGTAAAATTGTCGGACTGTGTTTAAAGTAATAATCAGACAGGTTTACGAAAGGAGCCTCCTCGCACAACGTCCTATTCCTTTACTGTATTGGTGCACCCTAGGCAAAATCGGCGAGTACCTTACGTCGATTTGCAAATAATTTTACCACAATGGCAAGCATTATAATGCATGCCATCGATACGATAATAAGAATTTGATAGTTTATTCACTTCGTAAATATTATAACATCAGGATAGAAACACACTCATGCACGATATATATTACCGTGTTTCCATTACTTTTCAACAAATATTTGGCGAATGACGTTGCTAGGAACATGATTGTTGTATTGTGCTAGTAGTTGAAAAGTTTTCACTGCATAATAGCGGAGTGAGTGCAAGTGGCGAAGGCTTTATTCAGTGTCCCGACAGGCGGAACCGGGCGCGGGTATAAATCGCACCCGCTTGAAATTACCCTCTCGCTTTATGACACAAACGAGTAAAACTTATTCACTATCTGCGTTTCATATTTCTGCAGATGTTTTTTAAAAATTCCTTTGTTAAATTATTTATTTTATTGAATATCATGATGTTTTTATTAAAATGATATTCATGTTCTTTTGTGAAAATACTCCAATAGTTTGTTATTGTTATTGATAGAAAGATCGTACAACACAAATAAAAACTCGTTCGCTCTGACCGTCCGAACCAGCATCTTTTGCCACACCGGGGCCACCGCTCTTACCAATTTGGCTGTGACGATGTGCGATCGTGTAACTGGGCACTTAAGGTATCTTCATCAGTCATTGTTACATTGTCTTAAGGTGGCTGTAACCGCGAGTCTAATCTATAAATTTCCATTCAAATTACATTTGTCTTACCTACCGCTTTTCCCGCAATCTTTACCTATACGTGATATCAGTAACATCTAATTTCCGATTAGCATATAATGGATACAGCTACTTTAATAATTATAAACGAGGAGATAATTACAACTTATAGTTATCTCCGCAGTGACATTTTCTGCCAAATGTAATAGGCACTAGGTTACTATGCGTTTTGTCTACTGTTCTACTTTACTGACGCTGTAGAAGTTTTGTATAAGAAAATATGATTTTTCAGAAGCTAAAACAAATAGTAAGACTACATATTATGATAAAATTTTGCTTCAGTGCATTGCAATGTTATTGCATTCTAAACGATTTTATTCACAAGGGAAGTTGCTTGCAGCGCGCCGTGTGACGTCAACGTCCGCTGTATTTCTTCCGTGGATAGAACAGTGTAATATTGTGACGTCATGCCTACTGAACATGCTCTCGCATAAGATGCCTTTAAAGGAAATTGAAAAAATATTTGTTGCATGTAAGAACACTACTCGGCTGCCCCAGAGCAAAACTTAGTAAGTGCTTTAGACAAAATTTTACAGGAGAGCCAAAAAAACATAAATCAAGGTGGGCAACCTTGTAAACAATTTTCCTTTTCATGTAAAAAAGTAATAGTTTAAGTAGGGTACCAATCAATGAATATATCGATATCACAAAAATTACTACAACTCATATTACATATTATCATATACTGTATATTATCATATATGTACATATACTGTAGCTGCCAGATTTAAAATACAGTATGAGCATTTGTTAGGTATTTGGTTTTATTTGACTAATTAAATTAATAAAACAACTAAGATTTTCAGTATCAGTAAAGTTATTAATTCCATTCACAAAATTAGTCTTTTGAAATTTATTTCGTGAAGCCTTCTGTAATGTGTTATGGTGGATGCTACTAATAAAATTTTGTACCTTAAGCCTATAGTTTCATAAGACTTTTTGTATACAAACTTTTGTACATGGCACCATAAAATTATAGGTCTAGAAATATTGCACATATTGTAATTGTCTCGTTTGTATCAGATATTAAAGTTTTCATTAGGCTCAATTTATGTTGCGGTGGAACGGAATGGAAGCGAATGTACATGGCATAATAAACTTTAGATAAATTGTGTAACATTCAAACTAATACGCGCCAAAATCGAGCATGCGCGAGAATTCCGCGGAAGATTTTGGCTCGTTTCTATCTAGTTTGTACGTTACACAATTGACCATAAAGTTCATTATATATGTACAATATCGTTACCATAATTAGCTTCCATTCCATTCCGCCGCAGTATAAATTGAGCCTTAAGGTTACCAGTGGATATTCTATTCTGCTATTTATTAGACGGTATACAGGTCTGATAAAATACGTTATTGCGATCCATGTCCGGTAGAAGGTTTCATTAAAACAAGTATGTCGTGTTTTTAGTCTTAAAAATAAACAGTTTCGATAAGGTGCCCAATGTTAATAAAATTACTTTTTTAATTGTTATGTACTAAACATTTTTCATGAACATCTTCAATTGTACGACACAATGTTTATTGGAGAGACTTAATCCTTAACATTGATTCCGTGGATTACTACAATAAAATAGTAGGTATTTATTTATGAATTTTTCGTTGATTCGATTCCTGGCTCATGCAAACTTTTCAACTAATCTGTGAATACTGTAATTCATATTAAGAAAAATAAATGAACGTTTCCCTTAAGTAAAATAAGCTATCTTAAGCGTTTAAGCCAGTTTCCCTTACTGTCTCATTTATTTTTTGCATTCTGTGTATTATTTTTATTGTTTTGTAAAACAGCTTGAGGTCCCTCGCCGTATCACATGTGGCTTACTAGCGTTTTGACTACTTGTGCCTTACTAAGTTTTAAGGTTTTTAAATATTTGATAAACTGTAGGATTTTGAAATGACTGTCACTGCAATTTGGCGACTCAGGGAGAAAAAATGATTTCCAAAAACATTTGTCCTTTACTACGTTGGCTCTAGGGCAGCTGTACTGTTACATGCTAAGTATGAAAGTCGATCAAAAACCAAACTTCTTTCGTACAACTGTACCTTTTTGCTTGGAGTAACTTCACTACACTCCTAGATTACGAGAACGCAATGTCGTAGGTTACGAAACTTTTTATTATGAATTTTGCCACATTAAACTGATATTGCATCTTATAAAACGGGAATGCCACACAAATCTGAATGAAATGTAAATAATGAGCCAGTGCGTTCCGTCGTAGCGGAACTATTTCAGGGCGACTCCATCACAAAACTCATTTGGCATTCAGCCACCTACAAAACCCGTGCGGATGCGAGGCAGTTTAAAATACCTGCTTTTTTCAACTGGCTGGTTTGGAGGCAGTCCCGTCCAAATTTAAGGGCCCATTTTAGTGGGTAGCACAAGTGGAAACTGCGGATGTTATATTATCAAGAAAAACGCAGTTTATGTTTTGAACTGATGAAAAATATTGGATACTTACGAAAAGCAGCCATTTTCATTTTTTCAACAAGGTAACATAACTTTATTCCCACAATTCACTGGCGCAAAGCATCGTAGATCAGGCTTTGTCATCCTAAATAAATAAGTCTTCAAAAGGGAAATACGGAGCTATAACAAGGTTCGCAACTTAGCAGTTTTTCGGCGCACAAGTCGTCAGTTTAGACGCGAAAAAATGTCTGTTGTAAATGTCTGAAGAATAATTTACTTCGTAAACAAAAAAGTTATAAATGACATTAAAATTTCCCTGTTTTTGTAAAAAGTATTTGTTTCTTGTCAAAAAGCGACGTGATAAGCCCTGACGAAGTTATTCAGTCGTGCGTAATGGGGTGGAAAAATCTTGGTGAATTTTATGAAATTGCCCAAAGATCTGTTCAAAAATATCTGGGTAATTATCGCCGAATGAAAAAGCTTAAAAATAAATGCGATCGAAGGAGTTTCACAGCATACAAGCATGAAAATCCTTGAAGTAAGTAGTGGAGAAATGTCATGTAAACTATTACATGTTTAAAGTAGGTAATAATGAACATTTTGTAACGATCAATATCTGACTGTTACTCACATTACTCAGTGACACTGTGACATTACTCTGGTTACAAAGCTAACTGAATAGTCTGCTTATCAACTTATTTTACATAATTTTGAGGGTTTCTATAATTCTCCCAACTTTACCGAAAATGCGTCTGTGTTGATTGCGCAGGAGATTCAGCGAGAATGATCAAAATAAAATAAGTTGTAGTTAAAATAAATGGTCGTGTTAAATATTTCGGTTGGCTGGGTTGGCAGTGGATGGTTCGTTAGTTCGACGGTGTTGAGCAGCGGCGGATCCGGCCGGCGGAAAAACTGGCGACGGCAAATACAAATCACGCTTCCTGCCCGTGCCCGGACGGTTTAAATAGAAAACATGTATTTTCACGTCGTCACGGAAAACATCTGTGCTTGGCATGCACTCCGGTTAGCGCGGAAAGATCGATGCTGATACATTCTGAACTTAATTGTTACGTGTTTCAATGTAAAAAAACATAGGAAATGAAACTATTTTTCCGGATTTAAATCGCGTATATTTAATTTTTTTTTTAAACAAACCAACGTTTCGGGTCCTTTACATATCCCATGGTTACGGTTGACTGAGGTGGTACAGTTATCAATCAGTTATGTCTAATATTAATGCAAACCACCTAATTTTTTCACTATAGTTACAAAAGTTATTATTTAAATACCTTAATTTTAATTTTACAAAGAAAACATTCCAATTTACGCTACATTACGTTTTACAAATTATTTTCTTGAATTAATTTTTATTAACTTCAATTTATTATTGATTAATAATAGAAATTAGTATAAATTAAAACATATTATTTAGTACTGCAGTCTTATATCTGTTTGGGATTTTTCATCACAGGAAATACTGGATCCCAAACTGGTGGTACGGAGAAACCATCTTCCCTGTTGTTTATTAGGATGTTGTAAATTAGGATGTTTTTTAATGTCAATGGCCTCTCGCAGAAAAGTGATGTAACTCATATTACTTTTTTCTTTCGTTTCATATTTCATTTAAGCACCTGAGGGTACTGGTTCGAACCCAGCAGGATCGAATGAATTTGTATATATACAATAAGATCTTGGTTATTAATAATTATAACAAATTAGTGGTGTGATTTGACACAAAAAAAATTATCTGTCATATAATAATAGAACCTCAGTATATCATATATACTGAGGATATCCCGGACATCAGTCTGTACGAGATTAGGATGGCTCTGAAACAGCTAAAAACAACAAGGCACCGGGTGAAGACGGAATTACATCCGAGCTTCTGAAAGCGGGTGGAACACCGGTACTAAGAGTCCTTCAGAGGCTTTTTAATTCAGTCTTACTCGAAGGTTCTACACCAGAAGCGTGGCGATACTCTTCTTCAAAAAGGGAGATAACATCCTATTGAAGAATTACAGGCCCATCTTGCTTCTAAGCCACGTTTATAAATTGTTTTCACGAGTCATCGCGAACTGTCTCGCGTACAGGTTCGATGACTTCCAGTCCCTCGAACAAGCCGGTTTCCGAAAGGGCTTCAGTACCATAGACCACATCCACATGCTGCGGCAGGTTATATAGAAGACGAGGACTATAACCTGCCATTATGCTTAGCGTTTGTGGACTAAGAGAAAGCCTTTGATTCGATCGAGATTTGGGCGGTGCTACAGTCTCTACAATGGTGCCACATTGACTATCGATATATCAAAGTATTGAAGTGTTTGTACAGAAACGCCACTATGTCAGTCCGACTCCAGGACCAGTGCACAAGGCCTATCCAATTGCAAAGAGGAGTGCGACAGGGAAACGTCATTTCTCCGAAACTGTTCACCACTGCATGGGAAGATGCCTTCAAGTTACTGCACTGGAAAGGACTCGGCATCAACATCAATGGCGAGTACACACACTTACCTTCGATTTGCAGAAGATATCGTGGTCATGGCAGAATCGTTGGAAGAGCTTGGGACCATGCTCGGTGACTTTAATAGTTTCCCAGCAGGTGGGTCTAAAAATGAACATGGAGAAGACGAAACGTATGTCGAATGCCCATGTCGTACCCACCCCTATAACAGTGGGAACCTCTATTCTCGAGGTTGTTGACAAGTATGTCTACCTCGGACAAACCGTCCAATTAGGCAGGGCCAACTTCGAGAAAGAGGTGAATCGTCGAATCCGACTCGGTTGGGTAGCTTTTGGAAAGCTCCGGGACGTCTTCTCGTCCGCAATACCACAGTCCCTGAAGACAAAAGTCTTCGAACAGTGCGTGACATGACAAGCAAATGACTCCACTCCACCTGATGTTAAGTGGAAAGTGGTATCCAAACGCGAAGGAACCTAGTGCAGCGATGAAATCCTCACTGCACTAGCCACCTCCACCCTGCCTGCCTACAATATGCCTCTTCACGCCTCGTTTGAAGGACCCCATATCATAAGAGGGAGGGAAGACATGTGCCGGAAGGGAGTTCCATTTGTCAACCGTGCGGCAGAGAAAGGAGCCACCGAACCTTTTAGTACGCGATGGAATTCGGCAGGTAGTGAAACGGTGACTACGAAGGCCAGCACGCGTGCTTCTGAGCAGGAACGGGGAAGGGGGGATGAGGTTGAACAGCTCTTCAGAGCACTCACCATGGTACATGCGGTAAAAGGCGCTAAGCGATGCAACATCTCTACGCAGTTGCAGAGGTTCAAGGCGTGATGAGACCTCTTCGTCGCCTATAATTCGAGCCGCACGACGCTGTAATTTATCCAAGGCATCGAGTAGGTACTTGGCGGAGCCGTCCCACAAGTGCGAACAATACTCAACGCAAGACCGGACCTGTGTTTTGTACAGCAGGCATAACTGGTCCGGCGTGAAAAAACGTCGCACCTTGTTCAGGACTCCGAGTTTGCGTGAGGCTGTTTTGATCACAGATTCGATGTAGCTCCTTGGATTCAAATCACAGCAGATTTCCATAACGAGCAAGGTAAAACTGCTCTGAGGTGAAAGTGCTGTGCTCATCAGAGAAGGCATGGGAAGGAACGGCGACAATTTTGTTGTTAACGCGCAAACCTGTGTTTTCTTGGCGTTGAACTCAACAAGATTACTAGATCCCCATGCAGAGATGAGGTCCAATATTCTATTGAGCTCAACGACAAGATCAGATCGCTCTCTGTCAGTATCGGCGCGCCCAGCTGCGGGGAATCCGTGATATCCCCCATGAACAGTGCTATCATCTGCATAACAATGAATATTCCCAAGTGGAAGCATATCATTGATATGCAGAAGGAAAAGCGTGGGAGATAGGACGGATCCCTGCGGTACGCCGGCGTTCACATTCACGAACCTCGAAATGCTACCGTCAGAAACGACGCGAATTCTCCGCTCACGAAGGAAATCGGCAATCCAGCTGCATAACTGGGCTGGCAAACCGTACGCCGGGAGCTTGGAGAGAAGAGCTTTGTGCCAGACCCGATCGAACGCTTTGGCTATATCGAGGCTAACAGCCAACGACTCGCCACGTTTGTCTATAGCCTCACCCCAAATATGCGATAAGTACGCTAGAAGGTCACCCGTTGATCGTTTCGGACGAAACCCATACTGCCGATCATTAATTATGGAGTGATCTTCTAGGTATTGGGTCAGTTGTTTGTTAAGGATCCGCTCTAAAACCTTGCATATTATGGAAGTAATGGCTATGGGACGGTAATTATGCGGGTCTGATCGGTCGCCTTTTTTGGGAACTGGTTGCACATTAGCCTCTCTCCAAGAGTCCGGCACACGACCTGAAGAGAGCGACAGACGATACAGTCGCGTTAGCACGGGGGTCAACTCAGCTGCGCAGTTCCTAAGTACAATCGCTGAGATACCATCGAGACAGGAGTTAGCCGCAAACAGATTTGCCAAGAGGTCGGCTTTATCTTGCGGTTTGTGGGCTAGATTGCCATCATAATATCTCAGCGGGGGCAGCGAGGGCTGGCAGAAGTTCGACGCAACAGCTCTGGCCAGACGCCAGTAGCTACGACTACCAGTGGGATGCGTCAGGAGTTCTTGGCCAACTCGTGCGACGCGCTGAGCATCCGCTCTGATGTACGCTCTTTTGCAAGACCTGGTGGCATTATTGTAGGCTGTTTTAAGTGAGTTCGTATTGGGATCGTCTGAAGCTAGACCCCTGATCCAAGCGCGGTGTGCAGTCTGTTTGTTCTCAACAGCCACAGCACACTCGCGGTTGAACCAGCGGTTGCGCCTCCCTTTACTGACGAGATCCGAATGCGGGATGTAGTATTCCATCCCGATTAAGATCTCATCAGCAACGGCAGTCGCGCTAGCTGTTGGATCCACCTCACTAAAACAGCGCTGCCGCCAGGGAACGGATGCAAAATAGTCCCGCATACTGTCCCAATCTGCCGACGCATAATGCCAGATGCGGCGTTTAGCCACAGTAGGTGGTGGTGGCAGTAACGTTGCCACTTTAGTGGATATCAAGCAGTGATCCGAAGTGCCCAGAGGGGCTTGGACCTCCACCCGATATCCAGCCGGGCGAGACGTCAGCAGAAGGTCCAACAAAGAGGGCGCGTCACCAACCCTATCTGAAATCCGGGTGGGCTGGTTTACCAGTTGGGTTAAATCGTGTGTGAGAGCGAATGTGTGGGCAGTTCTTCCAGCATGGTCAGTTTTAGAGGAACTTAACCACGACTCGTGGTGAGCATTGAAGTCCCCTAAAAACACCAATTCCGCTGTAGGAAACTGCGCCTGCGCGTCATCTGCCGCCCGAGTAAGGTGGTCTATGAGACGAGTTGTCTCCATGTCGCCGTGGTGGGATCTGTAGAGGCACATGTAGACACGGCAATGACTACCCAGGTCAACATGTACCCCAAGGATGGAGAAGGAGGGGTCCTCCAAATGACGCAGACGGCGACAGCAAACATCTGCCCGGACAAACAAGCAGACCCCAGCTTTCGCTTTGAAGGACTCTTCAAGCATATAGCCAGGGTAAATCAAGTAGCTGCTGTCAGCCGGGCAGAGTATTTGCGTCTCCGTAAGGAACAGCATTTCTGGTCGAGCCGTCTCAAGATGTTGGTGGACGGCGTGGATGTTACTGTGGAGTCCTCGAATGTTCGTGAACTCCACCTTAAAGAGCGCTTTAGTGGTGGGGGTGTGCACCGCTGTACGACCGAAATTTGTACTTTGCGCTAACATGTTGGAGGGAAAAAGAGGCGTGAAGCGAGAAAACAGTGCCGCGACACAAGCGGTCAAATCGCGGGGCCTGCTTCCCCAGAGACTTGCCTACAGACAAGTGGCGCTGATCCGCCGGACGGAAGGGCCCCCGAACCCCCCCGGGAATGGCCGCCGGGACCCCACCTCCCGGTCACCAACCGGCACGACGAACCACACCGAGATTATGCGCGGCATGGTGAGGCAGCCTCACGAGCTGGTTAAGCACGCTTGGGCCCCTGTACTGTACCGCGGGCGGCCAGCGGAACAACCGTTTCTACGGGTCTCCCTGGCCGGCGGGTCAATGCAGTTGTCCTGGCACTGGTTCGGCGGAAGCCTCCACAGACCACAAATGTCGCGGCAGCGTTGCCTCGGGCTCTGGTTGTACGCTGACTGATCCCGGAACGCATCCGACTAGCGAACACTTGGCGGGTTTTCCATCATGCGCACGGTAGTCACTAACCAGGCGGGTTTTCAAGCCCTACCACCAGTGGAGCAGTTGGTTGCTCAATATCCCTTAGTCGCCTATTACGACACCCACGGGAAGAGAGGGGCGGTGAATTGTATTCTAATCCGTCACCGCACGGGTTAAAACGGCTCAGAGACGTGGTCACTTACTATGGGCCTCATAAAAAAGCTCAAAATCACTCAACGAGCTATGGAGCGAGCAATACTCGGCATTTCTCTACGCGATCGAATCCGAAATGAGGAGATACGTATAAGAACGAAAGTCACCGACATAGCTCGAAGGATTAGCAAGTTGAAGTGGCAGTGGGCAGGGCAAATAGCTCGTAGAACTGACGGCCGTTGGGGCAGAAAGGGTCTTGAATGGAGACCACGAACCGGAAGACGTTCAGTGGGACGGTCCCCTACTAGATGGACGGATGACCTGGTAAGGGCGGCGGGTAACCGATAGATGCACGTCGCGTCCGATCGGCTGGTCTGGAAATATTTGGGGGAGGCAGTTGTTCAGCAGTGCACATCTTCCGGCTGACACGATGATGATTATGATAATAATAGAATATCATTGTAGTGAAACATGATGAAATTTAATGAACTTACAAAAAGCCTTAATTATTGTTTGTACTTTATCCTTGGCTGAAAATAAAATTCTCATTGTATTATGTATATCCACGTTGCGTCACATGTCGCGGTCCATCCGTGTAAATAAATAAATAGTTATCATATTATTATGTATGTTAGTCTATAAGGTATGTGTTTTATGGGTCTTTTGTAACATGAAAATAAATAAATAAAACAAATTATGTTCGAAAGCAAAAACACATTATATTTCGATTTTATTTTTTCAATTCAGTACTTGAATGAATGATCTGATTGAAAAACAAATAAGGCGCGTGCGTGAGTTTTCATTATGGTTTCTAAATGGAAAAACTGTGTACGGATTGTGTCATCGCATATTCATGGGGCATTTTCGTGAGTCGACCTCTCAAGATTTACGCACCGACAGAGTAAACAACGTCTAATGGAGGGATTTCCAGGAGGTTACGTGACGTTTACAAAATAAACAAACCCTTCTGGTAATTTATTAATTATGCATTAATGGAACACTATTATTATGACATCCATCAAGCGGAGGTTTGCGTTTTAATCCACCGAACGTGAACGTGTCATTTGATTACCATACGAATGGGTATTCGTTGAAAGGCCAAAAATAAAGTTCCATGAATTTTAAGTTAATTTGTCTCACATTGTGATATAATACCAAGTGACAGGACGAACACGTCGTTCGCCTGGTGGTAAGCGACACGGCTATCCATAACAGTTGCAGTGCCACTCAGAGCTTTAACTGACAAAGATCTGAGGGGTACTGCCACAGCGTCTGTGAGACATAAGTTGACAGGTCCCATGTGCTTGTCTTTACCACCAGTACCTTTACCCTTTAAAACAAAAATACGGTAATGCTCGCATTTGCGCTTGGCGGCAAAATTAGGTAAGGTGGCAGTATTTTCCTGGACGAACTCTTTCACAATGAGCTCTACTGCTACTTGAAGTAAGTCGTTAATAAAAAGACTGGCTATCTAAGCTAACGAATGTTTTGTATGTTTGTTTCGCATGCATTCCATTATTATTCATGCGTTTGTGACAACATTTTCTTAAGGTGAAGTGAGACCCGAAATAGACGTTTTGACGTATTGCGACCATACGGAAAATCGGTTTTTCGACATTAAAAAACACAAATTCAACTTGTGTTTTGAATGATAATTTAAAAATAAATACCGTTACTGAACACGATTGACTCAACTTCGCCCTGAAAATAAAAGGCGCAAAGTTCCTCAAAATGTTGTTTCTTTATTATGTTCACTTACGGAAAAATCAGTTTCATTCAATAATCATTACAGATATTTCAATGGAATTTTCTCTGCCGTGTTCCGTAATATATATACGCCATGAGACTATGAACTTATTTTACAGTAAGAGAGTATATTTTATTTCTAAAAAGCAAATAGTATACATATTGCCATAAGTAACTGTTCCCACATTCGCAAAAATATAGGTATAGTATAGATAATAATAGTATATCTTATTGCTGACCACGGGTATCCTCTAAGAAAAAAATTAAGGCCATAAGGCCAAGATTAAAACACAAACATATTTTTTTTTCAGTGGCATATTCAAAGTCAAAGTCAAAAATAATTTTTGTTTTATAGATAAGCAAATTATACTTGAAATCGTCATATTGATTAAATTGTACTGTTCATTCGTAAGGCTAATTTCCATGAGTAGATTCGGCAAGAAACTCTAGCTCTTTATAAATAAACTTATACACATTTAGCATTTACGATATTTATTTCCAACATAATAGATTTAAACCTAGCTCTTGTATATGTAACAGCTAGGCGGGTCAGTATCATGGATTTTTATAACAGAAGCTGTATAAAGGATAAAGTTTTTATTTCGCTATAATTTTAAACCTCATGAATGGAAAATTTTGAATATATCAACCGGAATCTTATTATAGAAACGTTAAGGTACATTGTCCATATTTGTGTCGAGATCTGCTAGTGTATTTCTATTCCTCTTAGTAATGTTATGCCTGTCACTATTTTTCTGTTTTTCATAAAACAATTACAATTCTTCTTAACATAAATGACATTTTTACGAGTACGAGTGTACGAGTTAATTTCTTTAAACTTTTACCTCAAAGACATTCTGGGGCCCGGTTTGTAAATTGTCCTAATCACACGTTTCTGCAGGATACACACAGAATCTGTATTCTGTTAATATCAGAGGCATTACCCCAAAACAAAATGCATGTCGTTAAACTGTGAAAGTAGCTAAAGTAAACCAATCTAGCGGTTTCGTCGTCTGAAAGTTTTCGTATTTTTTAAGCGCGTACACTGCAAATTAGTAACTTATATTTTATGGACCTCATTGCATTGCAACGCATAAGTACAGCTAGCATGTAATAAGAAAAAAAGCCGTCATTTGCTTATCTACTACAGTACAGATGTTTGCCCACCAATTGCGAACTAGAAAAGTTTCCTGCAAAGAGAAAAATATTTTCAGTCGAAGGTGCTAGTTAAGGTGTATCTGCTTCTGGAAAGAAATGAAGTTTAAACAGAGCGTGCACGTTAGTATTCAGAAGTCACGGCTTATTTTCAAGTTTCAAAACAAGGTGCTGGCTGGTATCTGCAGTTGTTGTAAGCGTCGTAGCTAATTATGGAAATGAGGCATCGGTTAAAAATGTATGCTCTTTTCTGCATATTTTTCTCGAATGGCCAATGAAAATATTAATTAGGTCAATTGATAAAGCCCGTAGTGAAGAGATAAGGTATAAAAGATCCAACCGTCCATAATGAAATAACTTTATTAAAAAATTAGGCCAAGGAATTTTTTAACGAAGTTAATTATTTACAGACTTGCCCTAACTTTTGAGGAACTCGATAAAGTATTTCAGAACACAAATGAATTACGATTTAATAGTGTATTTTTGGCACGACTGCTTTTACTCGAATTTAAATCTTAACAATGTTTCAAAAAATTTAATTTTAGAAGGTGCCGAATGAATCCTACGATATGAATCAAAGAATTTAAATTAATATACGCCATTTGACGGAAATTAATTAAATACGTGGCTTTAGGTGATCGTAAAACTCCATTAACCGTTTGAGATCCATTTAAGATCTTGATCTTTACTTAAGAGTTTAATGTTCGAGATATTGTCTATTGTATAAGATGATTACATATTAGGTGGCAGTAGTAGCAATGTGGGGGGAAAGTGGGGGTATCACCGGTGTTTGCTGCCATCGCGGTCAATGACTCTTCCACCATTGCCATTTGACATGAAAGAATTCAAACGATAAACATGCCAGTTTTGCTTCAAATGTTCCCTCTATACGGATATTGCGCGTTCTTTCTTTGACAGAGCATTGAATCGACTGCTGAAACCGTTTGCAACTTTTGTTAGGAGATTTATTGATATTGGGCATTACATATTTTATGGTGATAACGTAAATAACGTTACGATAAATGACGACGGATCGACTTTTGTTAGTTTTATTTGTGGACGTAATGTTGTGGAGATGCTATTTATTGAAATAAGTATAATAAAAGTGGATTGGGCATTCGTATTAATATTATTGATTACTTATCGGCTTTTTAATACTCTGAGTTAATCAATATTATTGTAACAAATAACTTTTGTCGCCAAGTGTCATCTGTAGAAATCTATTAGCATTTTTACATAGTACGAACATGTAGAGCCCGCCTCAGATTAAATCGTAGAGTAAATTACTAAAATTCTAACAACCTTGTAGGATTGTATTACTAACATCATAAACAACAAATTTTGTTCTATGATATTGAATAATTCATCAGATTCTACTTTCGTATAAAAATAAAATTATTTAAATAGATCGTCCTAAACGGCGACAACTCTGTGCGGTAGTATGACGAAAGAAAACACGCGAGAGGCGCTGCTGAATACAGATCTAAAATACTATTAAATGTAGACCTAAAAAGTGCCACATATTACAACAAAAGGTAATTTTTTTATAAATTATATGTTTAATAAAAAGTCACCGAACTTAAGTTGTTGTTTATGATGTTAGTAATATAATCCTGCGAGATTGTTAGTATTTTACAAATATCCCTCTATATGTAGTAAAAAATCGTAGTGAGATTATTTTACTACCTATGCGATTATTTAAATGAAAAATTTCTACTGAACTGATTACTGACAACAATGTTTCAATTTCGTATTTCATATATTCCATATTTTTCTTGTAACAAAAAAGAGATTAGGTTTTTTTTATGTATATTGAATGAAATATATTTATACTTCTTACCTTTATTAAAATGAGAATTGAACACTTGTTTCTTTTTTGTAAAATATCCATCATCTTAAACAGGGTTAAGGTTACATCTAGGTGGGGTTTGTACGGATAAGTGGTAAAAATTTAAAACCATTACAGTTTCCTTATATTGTTTTTTCAACGGTCGGTCTGTATATTAATTTTTTTACTCGCTGTGATATTTGTTGCAAAAACATATATTTATGCTGAGAAACAGACACGAACACGTTTACTTATTTATTTATGTATTAGATTTTCTTTTCTTTTTTAGAGCTTTGAATCACAAAGATCTGAGGGGCATTGCCACTGCGCTCGTCACGTTTAGACATAAGGTAACAAGTCCCATGTGCTTGTAATTTCACGAGCACCCTTACCCTTTAAAACCGAAACGTAGTAATGCTCACATTACTGCTTGGCGGCAGAAATAGGCAAGGTGGCAGTACTTCCCTCGACGAACTCTTTCACAAGGAGCTCTATTGCTACTAAAATGAATGTATGTACCTCCTTGTGGTTTTTGTAATAAGATTTATAATGGACTTGATAATAGCTTTTTTGATGTTACATAATTTTGATAATATGAAGTAGCTCTAATTGCATACAAATTAAAGTTGAAATCGAATTTGATTGAGCTAAACAATTAAGGAGCTATAAAAGTAATCATAGGTGTATTCGTAATGCTCATGAGCGGTAAATGTTTTCGCCAGTAAAATTTAATAGTTACGTATTACGAAAAAATTTCGAAGTATCAAAGAAATATATCAACGGAAATGTCAGATATGATACAAGCAAGAATATGTCTGGAACGCTAATTACTTATGGCTCACTCGATCGACAATATAATCTAGCAGCAATCATGCTATAGCACAGTAAACATGGGCATTATTTCTGAACGATGAACCAATTAGCTATCAATTTGAGTTATAATTAATTAGCTTTTAAATTGGTCTGTTCGAGAAGGTAATTTTAAAATAGATTTGTCAAACGTACAGAGTTTTGTTGGTCTGTCGTACAGAGTCTCAATTAGCCTATACGCGATGCCAATTGCCGAATGAAATACATTTGAGGTTGATAATTTATTAAAGTTAATTAAACATCAAGGGAATGAAAGACTTGGAAACACAAACAGAAAAATATTTTTTATTATTTTTTTATTTCATTATGGATAAATCATCTTTATATTTCGGTATTATATACAAAACGTATATAACAAGTACAAAAACGCTTTAAATAGGAACTTTTCGCCCCCCTATTCCGTTCTCCGTCCCCCTAGTATTCAGCTTATTTGGTGTACTTTATCTAAACTAGATACTGCATTGTATTACAAACGTTTAAAAAAGCAGATTTTTTTATGTTGCGTCCTTTTGTCAGAATAACACGATATACGAGAACAGACAATAATAAGTAATTAGTCACGGAATAATGATTTTGAACTTTATTAATGATTGATGTACAGATTGTAAGCAAAGGTTAAGTTCATTTGTCAATATAGAACTTTGTTTTGTAAATCAAAATAAAACAAATTTAGATTGTGACTTGTGTCGCTGGCATTGGGCCGTTTTTTTTTCAAAAATTCGGCTGGAAATGTGGTTCGGCCAATGGATTACGCTATCGAGAGATGTTAACAACTAATTTTGGCCTATTAGTGATGATGTGGATATCAACAAGACGGTGCCATAAGTCACACAGCCACCGTAACAATGAATTTATTGCAAACCAAATTTCCCGATCGCATAATTTCACGAAATTCAGCCGTTAAGTGGCCAACGCGAACATGTGATTTAATACCGCTGGATTATTTTTTGTGGGGTTATATTAAAGATAGAGTCTATACGCAGCCAATCGAATCGATTGCAGCCTTAAAACTCAAAATTCGTGAAGTGATTAACGAAATAGACCCACCGTTTTGTCAAAAACTGATTAAAAACTTTGATGAAAGAATCGACATCTGTAACTGTGGTCGTGGTGGACATTTATCAGATAACATTTTTCAATCATGATTGCCAAACCTTACTTTTTTTAATACAATAAAAATTTGAATCATTGTCATTTAAATTTATTGTTTTATTTTGATTTACAAAAGAAAGTTTGTGTTGGAAAACCCTATATAACATAGCACAATATTAGGGAGGTACAGGAGGCTTAAGAAGTTGTCTCCTTGCCAGCAACGCGTTTGTGATTACTCGTAGTATCGTAAGGCTGACTACATAAGGTGCCGCAACAACAACAGCACTTACATTTTTATATACGCACCGCGGTTACTTGATACATACGATTGTACGATTTTGATTGGTTACGCCGTATGGGTTGCAGTCACGCTCGTAGTCAGTCTAAGGGTCGTATTCTAGAAGTCTACTCAATGCTCAAGTCAGGACTTGAATATGATATAAAGCACTAGAAATCATACTGAAGTCTTTGCCATTAGGCTCGTATTTCCAGTGCTTTTAATCATACTCAAGTATTTGAGCATTGACTTGAGTTCTGGAATACGACCCCATATGTCCATAGAAGGGGTTGCCACTTTCCATCAAGTGAAAAATTTAAATGTTTGGTGAATTTTAATTCGGCTTTGGCGGCCCATGCGCTTTAGTACTGTGGGCACAAAATGAGGCGATCTCGGGTTCGGTTACCGGTACCAATTTGGGAAATAAACTTTACGAATTCATTCTGATCTGAGTGTTCTGAGTGTTGATTTGACAGTTAACTTGTAAAAGTCAATGAGCTTTTTTATTTGAGGTCGTATGTTATGAAAAAAGGTTACATTTTTTGATATTCATAAAAAGTTTTTTTCATTTATTCTTCCGCTATGAACAATATCCAAGCCTATTTTAATGTTAACGTTCGAACTGAATAAATAAATTCTATTGTTTTCGTGAATTTAAGATGAATGTTTTAAGTTACTCTGGTTTTGTATTCCAATTTGCAACAACTTTCTTGAGAATTTGTTACTGAATACCGAACAACAATTACAGTTTTGTTGTACTAAATACATCATGATTGAAATGTTCAACCTTTTCTTTATTATGTAAATAATAACTGGTTGCATTAGGAGAGCATTGAGCCCGTGTTCCAATAGTGGTTTGGTCCCACTATTGCGTGCGTTGCCTTGGTGTTTGCGGTGCGTTGGTAAAAAACTGTACAAATTGTATTTAGTCCACGATTTGAGCAGGCTTTATATCAGTAAACAAGTTAGGTAGCTGCGGCATACAAGTCAATGACCAGATGAAGCAAGTTGTCCACTTTGTCGTACGTCTATGGCAGCATCTCGTAAACTACTGCAGTAAAATATTTAAAGCTACGACCGCTACACCGAGCGTAGTAAAACTAAGAAATAAAGCTCGAGCTCACTTTTATTGGTTTGTGTAACTCAAAATACTAATAACGCATACTTTTTGAGCTAATTCTTGTGATACTTTCATATCTTGCTGAAATAGCAAAAATACATTATAAGGTAGTATTCATTAGAAGTGAATATGTTGTTTACACGTGCGAATATCCTATAAACAAAACACTGTCACACACAACTAACCCGGAAAAGAAACCGAATGTATCGATTTCTACTTGATTATTTTCATATGAGGTGCTCCATTTCAGACTTTTACGACTGTATATGTCTTCTGAGAGCGATAACTTAGTCATTTTATGTTCACCCCTTCTTGCTCCGTGTACTTACTTCGGGAAGTTCAGCGTGCGAGTCCCTGAGGAGAGTCATAAACACGCATATGCTTTTCCATCTTCCATTTAGATACGTTCTTCTTCTTTTTTTAATAATAAATTCTTTCATTAGCCGAAATAAAAGAAAAGATGCCGTTTTATTATGTGCTTTTACATTATGATACTGAAATTCTCCCGCTGTTTTCTTATCTTATGACTTATGCGAAATAAGATTTGTATTATTCTTACATTCTTTTTGTTAAATAAGGCTAAAACTTGAAGCTTCTTAGCTCATGACGACCTTCTAAGCCTCAAATAACGGTTAGTCCAAAGTTTCTACGAATCGAAGAGTACGCAACACAAATAAGTGTGTTAAGTGAAATATAAAAAGAAAAGAAAAGACGAGAACAAATAGCAGGTCGGGTTATATCGTAAGAGGAATCAAATCGGTCGCGCGTCGCACTTTATAGTTTTAATATCACCGGGTTGAGGTTGGCGAGTTATACTAGAAACGCGCTTTCCCTACAAATGTGTCTCTTTCGCCACCACTTCTGAACATGTGCACGGAACGAACAGAAGTTGTACGGGTTAATATACTAACCGAGCGTTCGCCGCTATGGTTTCAATATCGGAGTGTTTTCATTACAAACATGTTATTACGACTCTCTAGCGCTAGAGAAATTGATTAAGCTGCGACTATAAATAAAGCGGCAAGTAAATTACGTTTACACGGCTGAATGTAAAAAAGACAACAAACAGCGTTACCTCTGTCAAAATTGTGCCTCGAATGTTCGTTTAAAATAAACATTTGAAGCCTTCTCGTGTTAATGTAAAAAGACTCTGGCTCACGGCTTAGGCAGGCGGGCGTAAGTTATTTTCTTTTTATATTTTCCTTGAGTCGCCCGGGGCGCTCTCTCCCGGGGCAGATAATTTCGTACAAGCTACGTGCTGCGTCCTTCGCTGTCGTAGCCAGTTGGCCTGATTGCCTTCGAAGCCTCAACGCAACTAAAACATATTACACACGCACCTCGACCAAAGAGTATCGCGTTTACGAAGTCATAAGTATTTATTATTTTAATCAGGTAATACGAATTCAGCGCGTATTGCTTTCATATTGAGTTATCTAATACCCTGGGCACGAATAGACTGAAATTCTGTGATTAGGACCTGACAATTTTGGTAAAGCTTAATTTTATGTTTACGAGTTTACGTGTCCTGAAAGTTAGTGGACTTTCTATAGAGTGAAATCTTAACTTCATTTAGAAGAAAGTGCTTTGGTGGTTTAATATTATGGCAAAATGTGGCGATGTTTGTGATTGTTGAACTAAGGTGGAAAATGACTGCTATGTAAGTGTGTTAAAAAACTTCAAAGTTTAAAGTAAATTTGTAGATAATAAAAACAGAGTGCCACAGGGCACTTAGTGCGAGATTGACTTGTTTGAGTCGTATGTGGAAGCTGCTTTAAGGAATGTCTAGAATAAAAATCTAGAAATATTCTTGACCTTGGCAGATTTTTCTTGAACTGTGCGAATACTTTGTTTTTAAGACATCATGTATTTACAAACACCTGGTAATGAATGACAGTTCTCTTTGATTTATAAAATTTCGTAATTACAAATTTTGTTAATTTAAACTCTATTTAGTTAATGAGAGTTTGTTATTTCATTGTTATGTAATTCTTGTAGGTAATAACACTTCGTGCTTGTTCATACAAAACTAATTAAATAAAATGAATTTGAATGGTTATTAATTTAATAGGCAACCTTATAGTGGAGACAACTGTCGGTTTGGGTTACATTGGGCACACGTCTATCAATAAAATAGGGCGTAAGGTGATGGGACGTGAGGTTCGCCCTAGATCCGGTCTTTTTATGGCAGGACCATATCGCCTCTCTCATCTAACTCGAAACCTTTGATCGTAGATCACGCGCAGATGAAAGGATTTCTGCGAAAAAAACTTGACCTAATTTTGTGACATAAAATTCAGAAAATTAGTAGTAGTAGTTTTGATCAGTCATAATTTAAATTTTGACGATCGATTTCAGCGTAACTATTATAAACGTCTTTATAAGAAATATACCTACACTAATTCAAGGTACAAGGAACATAAATATGGAGATTTGTTAGAAATAGTTTCAGTACATTATCTATGTATTTTCTTATCGAGAAATACTGTTCGGAATACGTAAGTTAAATCAAAAATATGTTTTGTTTTCGGTCAAACTGAACAAAACAAATAAGTATTTCGAAGGCTGTGGGGAATCTATAACTCAATGGTAAGTTTTCCGAAGTTTCTCAACTCGTAGGTACCACGGCGAGGCGAATTCCAAACTGCTCCGTTGCTCTGTAGTTACCTGTAAACAAAAACATTTGGTACATTTGTAAAAATGACACGTACCAATGAGATTATAATATAGCACAAAATATAATATTTTAACATGGTACACTTGGACTATGCGGTAAAATATCTACTTTATTAAAGAAACGTTTTGAAAAGTGTATTATTTCTCAAATTATGTTTTGTTAATTATATTCAGTTATGAATCGAACTTAAAAGTTCTAACGTGTGTTTAATAAGTTTTTTGGTTAATTGAATTTCTTTTATTGGTTAATTTAAGTGTTTGTTTCTTAATTAATTAATTATTCATTTATAAGCAGTAGAGCTCCTTGTGAAAGAGTTCGTCCAGGAAAGTATTGTCACCTTACTAAAGTTATTTCTGCCACCAAACAGTAATATGAGCGTTAATGCGTTCCGATTTTGATGGGACTTGTCAACTTATGTCTTAGGATGACGGGCGCGAAAGTAAACCCACTGTGGCACTGCAACTAGTGGCAGTAGAGCTTTCTTGTGAAAGAATTCGTCCAGGAAAGCACTGCCATCTTATCTATTTCTGCCGGCAAGCAGTAATGTCAGCATTACTGTGTTCCGGTTTAAAAGGTAAGGGTGCTGGTGAAATTACAGGCACATGGGACTTGTCAATTTTATCTCAGGGTGACGGGCGCAGTGGCAGTGCTCCTGAGATCTTTGCGATTGATCGCTCTGATTGGCGCCGCAACTGTTATGGACAGGCGTGTAGCTTACCATCAGACGCAGGACTTGTTCGATCCTTCACTTAATATTAAAAAAAAAACTGTTATGGACAGGCGTGTCGCTAACCATTAGGCACACGATTTGTTCGTCCTGTCATTTGGTATCATAAAAAATTCCCGTTATTCGTTTTGGTTTAAATGCATTCCATTTAATTTACTTGTAGCTAAATTTTGTTCCTTAAAATAGTAATTATTTCACGGTAGATACTTACTAGAACTTTTCCTTTCAAGCAGATTATGCGCCTACGGGTCACAGTACGCCTAATACTTCACGAACAACCGTTGGTGACTTCTATATTTTAAAATAATGAGCTTTATTCATTTTGTTCACCTGTGTTGTAGGTACTATATATAGTTCCATTAAACCGCTTTATAGATAAAATTCATAGCAAACATTGGGTACGAAATTTTTTTTTCGTAGGCTAAGTTAATAGGCAACCATTTATAAATCACACAATGTTTGTTTTCCGCATTTGTATCTTATGAAGCTCCCAGTGTTTTGTACTAGATCAATAATTAATAGCAGACAGAAAACATTACCTATATCAGTAATAATAAAAAAGGCTGTTTCTCATTGTGAAATATTCTTGGCGCTTTATTAAAAAAAAATAAGGAAAGGAATTTCTATATAATGAATTAACGATACATTATTAATATACATACATTAATATATGAAACATTATACATTTTTAAAGTTCTGTGTAACGTTAACCGTTTTGTATAATGAGCTATACCTTTATGGTGTTCCATTATGATTACAAAGTTACTAAGGTTTCTCGCTTATTCCTTGCTGCTAAGCGAGTTGTTAAAAAGAGCGACAAGAACCGTTTCCAATTTGGACGCGGTGAACTTTTATTTCGGCGGCCTTACGTGAGCTGAAACGTGAGTAATAAGATTAAAAATAAATTATGTTCCGTGTAAAGGGCGCCCATAAACCGGTGGGCACGTGTGCGTACAGCCAACCGTTCCTATGGTTTTTCCATCAGCAAAAATGGGATTGTCATTTGTTGTCTTTAATTATTATGCTAACACCTTCATGTTGCGTACTCGAGATTACACAGATAATGTAATGTATACACTTGTTTTTTTACATCTTTTACATGTTCGAGAACGTTGAGTTTATAATTTCTTTTTGTGTTTTCGTTATTTTGATTGGAAGACAAACAATGTAATACTGCAGTAAGGCTTATCTCAACTTTGTTGTAGATCTTAGATGTTATCGCAGAAGTTATAAATAGCTTTGCAACTCAACTTAAAACTGAATTCCAGTAAACTCCCAAGAACATTTTGGATGTAATTTAAATCTTAAAGCCCATTATGTCGCAATAAAATACCTAAACAGACCAAATATATATCTGGGGGATAATAAAACTTTTTCTGTGCTAAGTTTTAAGTTGGGACCATGAACAACAGAGCTACTGCGGTTTTCTCGACCTGAATAGTTCAGTGAAATTCGCCGAACAATCCGCTGGAAGCGTGCCGAATGTTGCAGTTAAATAATTTGTGATAACCGCTTTCATTAATCCAAGTTTTTAGAGGAATTTCTCATTCTTAATAGTACGTCAACATCAGTTTGAAATGCATGGAATAAGTAGTTTTGTGTGACTTAGTGTTAATCTTAATTAGAAACGGTAAATTCTTAGACCTTTTTTATAATAATAAAAATAATAATACAATAATATGTGCCAGAGAACTACACCAATTGCCTGGTCTCAAACTAGGGAATTCCCTGTACTAAGAGTACCAGAGCAACGGAATTCTATGGTGCTTTCCAGAATACCCAAACCAAAACTGATTTAGAAAGTTCATTTCCTAAATTGGTCTTACCGGGAATTGAACCCGGGACCTCCGCATCCATAATGCGGCGTCATAATGTAAAATCGTTAGGTCACTAAATATGATGAATTATCACGTTTGGAGTCAGAAGGACTAAATAACCAATTTCTAACATTTTCTCCTACCAAATGGCATCCAAAATTTGCAACATTGAAATAAGGGCTCTAAAAAAATTTTAGTAAAACAATAAAATTCATAGAGCGAGCAAGCTGCACTTCTAACAAAGTGGAACGATTTGGGTTGACTCTGCGATGACAGACCGAATGCTCTACAAAATATGGCACTGTATTTTATCACATTGTTGCGGCATTACTATTATAATTCATCGAAGAATTCTGATCGGAATGTATACTGCCTGAATTTGAATAAAACACTCCTTACCACTCAGTTGGAACAACTCAACTGCCAATCGAGCTCCTAATACTTCACCTTTATGTTTCTAATTGTATTCTGACCAGAATTACCCAGCAGGTATTTTATTGTGAGAACTTTTTATACCTCGCAGATGCTTCCCTCAGTAATTTGTTGGAAGCTGCTGTAAAAAATATGAAAAACTTTAGGAGTGTTAACCGTGTATTGCAACATTTGACTTTTGTTCAGAGGATCATCTCCTCAGAGGGGCCTTGATGGAATATCTGTGTGCATTGTGAGTTTACTGTAATAATTGAAGCAGCATGTTAGTTTTGTCAATTAATACAAACAAGTCACTTTGGTTACACTATTTATTTAGGACAGGTTACATCTCAATTAATTAGAGTGGAAATATTAGAGTCCAGTTTAATTTCGTTTCAAATTCTACCACGTCAGTCGTATTTATCTATCATGTTGAAATTGAGCTTTGCTGGGTTAGTAGACTGTTTTTGATGTTACTTCTTCGTTCAGTTACTGCAAATTTTATTTCTATTAACTATATCTTTATTAACTTTTCTGCGTTATATAATTTATTGTAATTTAATCTCATATATTATTTTTACATCTATATTTAAATGAATGTTCCTGCATTTAAAAAAGACGTTACAAAAACGTTCCATTGTAGGAATGGGAAAAATCCACAAAACCTTTACAGACTTAATTAATTAGGTACACAGTTATAGAAAATTTGTGGAGAGTTGACCCTTTATAAATTACTTGGAGTTAAAACGGTTCCGGAGTTATGGTCACGGTGGGACTGTTTTTTAAGATAAATTTGCTTGAAGATGTGCCTTAATATATCACGGTCGAGTAGAAGACAGGTATTGATGGACTGAGCCTGTAGTCTGTCTTTTGTTCACTTTAGAGGTAGATACATCACCACCATGACGTAGATCCGTTACCACTGACGTGTGTGTGGACCTTATAAAATTGGAAATGTTTTACCTTGCTATATAATCTTTGACCACTGTTAGCCTGCACTTACACTGCGATAGGCCAATTAAATTATGCGACCTAATAATATAACCCTTAGCCGTGTAGGAATGTGGTTGTGCTTTCAGCTATAATATTTACTAAATGGCTGACTTTCGTGGAGGCTGGAAGATTCCTGGACGTGATAGAAGCAAATAATACCTTTGTACATGCAATATTTGTAGATATGAAAACAGTGACTATTGATAGTTTTCATTTATAGAGAGAAATATCATTTACTATCGACATGAAATTTTACATACGAAGTATTATACAACTTGACTACACGCATACTATACTGGTGAACTTTTAGGGTTATTTTCAAATAAGGTCTAGGGATTGGAATTTGAAAACAAAGCAACTTGATTGAATGGGGTATGAATTTAGAAGGCTATCTTCATACCTTCCAAATATTTTTTGTAAACTTTTGCTTGCATAGTTTTTGTCTCATTGGTAACGATTCGCAAAATTATATCCCTCCGCTTACCCTTGAAGTTTATTCAAATTAATATTTAGTCTTGTTAATTTTATAGAAAAAAGTTAGTTTCAAACATTTTCGATATTGAGAAGGAAAATAAGACGAGTTATGTTATACGAGCGTGTAGCGTGTTCGAGAGTGACAGGAGGTCCTGGTTTGTTCATTATCATTTATTACTGAAGAATGGAAAGATAGACTTTAGGACCCTTTCTTTATATACGGTTCAAGATATAATCACAAGCAAATACCAACGTCGCTCAACCGATGATGGTATTGAGTTGATGAAACATATACCTGAAGTACGAAGAAGGCTCGCATGATGCTATTTGTAGACCTTTCTAAGACATGTAATTGTACACTCTGGCCAGGAAACTTCGCCATTATCGTGGGGAGGTCGTGAGCTTAACCTTCCTAAATCATATTTGAACGATAGGGTCCAAGAGGGTCGATGTTAATTGGACGAGATCATCAGGATCTGCAATTAGCACGTGTGTCCGTCAAGGATCAATTCAAGGCCCAATTTTATTTTTAGTTTTTATTATTGACTTGCTTAACCCCGTGATATGATGAGATAATACTATTCCCCTATTATTTAGAGTTAAGAGACACCAATGTTTGTTTGATGTTGTGAATAAGGTTGTTTCAAAGCTTGGTTAGTATTTAATAAAAAATTTAGTATTTAATAAACGCGTCCCATCGTCGGTCACATCGTCGCTTAACATCAGGTGAGATTGTGGCCAAGCGTGTGTCTATTATATATTAAAAAAAAAAAAAAATAACCTGCTCTTAAGGAGCAAAAAAACCAATTCTGCGAAATTGCCATTCGTTAGACAGATAGTAATAAACATACATAGTAATAAACAGTAGTTAGAAATTCAAAATTTAACCTTGTACTGTTGTAGTTTTAGGTAAAACTTTAGATGCTAAATTGCAATGAGGTTCACAAATAACAAAGTTGTCAAAGCTATCCAGCAGTTCAGGATAAGCCATTAAAAATATATGAATACTTCAGAAAGTTTTGGTCAGAACGAAGAAACCGCTAGATTGGTTTACACGGTATGTACATACGGTATTTTGATTTCGAGTAATGCTGCCGACATTAAGGAAATCTTTGTCTTGCATAAAACGTATCGTTAGGGCAATATACAAGCTGAGTCCCAGAATGTCCCCGAGAAACGAGTTTAAAAAAAATTGCATTCTTACATGAGAATCACAGTATAATATAATTTATGTTAAGGAGAATAGTCTTTTTTTTCCAAGAAAGTAGTGATGGATATAACATTAATACGTAAAACGAAAATAAACTTGCTGTTTTTGATAGTCGTGAAGACGATGAAAGTCACAAGTTCTTTTAAAAGGCAAAGTATACGCTTCTATAATTTGATTGCAGTTGATATTCATAATTTTATTTAGCTTTTGCATATCCCCCGTTTAGGTTTTTCAGGTTGTTTCTAACTATGATATTTGAAATAAATTTTGTAAGTGTTTTTTACTTATTCTTTTCAAGGGAATCTGCCAGTAGTTGTGTTTAATCAATGGACGATTCCAAGTGTGCTTTGTTTTACCTACGAAATAAAGATATTTTAAACGACTTCAAAAAAAGGACTGCATGTTTTTTTTTGTATGTATGTTACGCGATAACTCCGGTATTTGTGAAGCGATTTTCATGACTCTTTCTTTGTTGGAAAGAGGGTACCTCCATAGTGGTCCCATTTATTTTGAAGAAAATCATCCACCTTTAAGGTTGGCTGTTCACGCATGAAGATTCGTTTTTATATATATAGCAATTATTTTAATGGTTAATTTTGCTATTCTCCAATTGAAGGCGTTTTTCTCTTTTAATATACTTTGAGTAGTGAGAACTTATTTTTAACCGACTTCCAAAAGGAGGAGTTTTCAATTCGACTGCTTTTTTTATTTTATTTTAAGACTTTCGTGGTTATTCACTAAATGATTATTACTAATATCGGGTTTCTTACCACGGTATGACTTCTTTTTATTTTTATTTTTCCGATATTTCGGAACGGGTGCTCGTTCCAAGGTCACGGGTTGACTGGACGGCGGCAGATGACAGCTTTAAGAGCAGACATAGTTGTCTACCTTCTTGCGCTGTCGACGACTACCTTCATCGCGATTTGTTGTGGCGTTACCATTGTCACTTACTTTTTTCACACAAACCACACTCACTGTATCCACACGCTAAACTTAACTCGAGGTGTTTTTGTTTTTATTACTGCACGCACTAAGGACCGGATTCCATGCACTGGACAGTTTAAAACCATAATCACGGTTAAATGTTTTGTACTTCGTGATCTCGATGGCTTCTCGTACCAACCGTGGTATGTAGTGACGTTCTGTCGAGAGTATGTGGGGGCTATGCAACTCGATCCAGTGGTTAGTGTCAGTCTGTGTGAGATGTCGTGCTTTAGCCGACTTCTGTGAATCATTGTTTATTACTGTTCGGATGTGTTCCTTCATACGATCGACAATAGTTCGTTTAGTCTGACCGATATACGAACTCCCACAACTGCAGTTCACTTTATAGCACCCGGTGTTTGTAAAGGAAGGTGGTCTTTTGGTGAACATAACATTTTTCCTATTTTGGTTAAGGGGGTGAAAACAGTTTTTATGGAAAACTTCCTTAGCAACCTGGCTATTTCATCTGTCACCCCTTGTACATAGGGCAGAAAAACTTGTAGTCTCTGTACGTCAATTTGCTTCTTCCTTTTGTGTATTGGTTGAAATGTTTTTATTTTGTATCCATTCTGTCGCAAAACCGTCTATGTCAATTATTTTAATAGTTGGTTTTGCTATTCTCCAATTCAAGGCGATTTTCTCTCTCAGTGAGAACAGATTTTTATTATTTTTATGACAAGTCCTGAATAGCGGCGCACTAGGACTAGAACTAATTATTTCAATAAAACTTGGCAAATATATGTAATTCTACGTACTTTTGAGGTCGGTTTTTAGTACTCTGATCTGAGATTATTGTTATATCCTGTGTCAAGTCCCGTATAGTAGCGAACTAGGGGATGAATCCGGGTTTGCGCACTTTCCGGTAACCGATTTCAATAAAATTTGGTAATTATACGTAATTCCACGTATTTTTGAGGTCGGTCTTTTTAGTACTCTGTATTGAGATTATTAAATTTGTATTGTCAAATTTACGCATATTTAAATGTAATGAGTTGGTGTGACCTTTTTCGATGTCGACTTGCTATTTTAAAATATGGGTGGCTAACTAACAAACCTACGGATGCGGACTGACAAGTTTGTGATTTTCCGTTTAGCGGAAGCTATATCACTTGATACCAACGATTTCATAATATTCTTTCGAAACTAAATTTCTATATTATCTAGGGTCTAGGTGTGTGTGGTACCACCATTGTTTCAGAGATTTCCATAACACAAGTGATATAGCTACTTTTGGGATTACAGCAACGTATGTGATGTTGTCTAATATTTATTATTATTAGATTTCAACAGACCTTAGACTTATAAAAAATACTCGACTTGGATATTCTACTTTTCTTATTAGGACTACTTTCGTAGATCGGTGAGTAGACAACGAACGGATCAACAATCGACAAGTATAAATAATTACAAGTTGATGTCAATAAAATATTCTATATCCACCATTAACGGTTACGCATAGGTTTTATTATCGCAAAAGGAATGAAAATTAAATGGAATACAAATAAAAAAAAAACTAGGCACGTCCAACCTGCACCAATCCCTTTGCTCACGCCTCATGAGGGATTATCTCGTAAAAAGAGACTTCAATATTCTCTGTACATAATTATGAAAGTCACTGCATGTCACACACCGCATGTAACTCTCTGTATGCGAGTTCTGTTCATAATTTACTGACTATTTTTTAGTTCTGTATTTGTATTACATATTTCTTTACGCATGTTTTTTGTAATACCAAGTGACGGGACGCACAAGTCGTGCACTCAGAGCTTTAAATCGCAAAGATTTTAGCGGCACTGCCACCACGCCCGTCACCCTGACAAAAGTCGACAAGTCCTATGTGACTGTAATTTCACCAGCAAGCCCCTTAAGTTTCAAAATCGGAACGCGGCAATATTCACATCCCTGCTTGGCTGCAGAAATAGGTAAGGTGGCAGTACTTCCCTGGACGAACTGTTTCAAAAGGAGCTCTACTGCTCCCAAAAATAATAAAAACGTTGCGAGCAGTTGGTATAATTCCCATCCCATTATCCTCTGTTTGTTTGTATTAGCTGTACATACATTTTCTCAATTTGCTCAAATTTACCTTCGTACATATTAACAATATGTGTCATTCAATAAAAGTGCTATCTATCACATTTCAAATAACGCATGCAACACAACTAACATCAGTATTTTCGGTTTTCTATTCTTAGTTAGCGTTCCATATTCGTTTGCTATTTTTTCGTAGTAGTCTACTCAGTGCCGTCTGATGGAACGTACCAAGTTTTATGATACGGCTAAGTGTCCTCTCGCCCTTTAGCGGCAGTATCCAGGTTCGAAACTTTACCCGATGGAATACCCGACCGTGTTTATGTATAACGGTCTCTCCATGCCATGGTTTGCCTGCTAATAAAATTCAATTTTAATACCGGTTTTAGAACCGCTTACATGATCACGAGCACCTCTCTGAGTTTCTGTACTATAATGAGGATCTCGACTTCCTCAGATTGCGAAATTCATTACTTACGTAGAAAGCCGACGCTTTTATCTCCAAAGATGTGCTTTTGTAATCACATTACGCAAATGAGAGCTTGAGAATTCACGGTTGGTTCGAGATAGGGTCGTGATCCCAACAAATGTCTCCTACACTTGCCGGGTAAATCCCCTCTAGAACGTTTATAGTTACATAGAAGTTAATAATAATTTAATTTCATAGCTGATTCGTGTCTTTATCTTGAAAGAACAAATTAGACGAAGGAAATTTGTTAAACCTGAGATCTTTATTAAGGTAACTTTGAAAGGGAGAATCTAAACCGAAGGCTGGAATTGCACGCATTAACATTTAGCGAGTTTGGCAAAAGTCCTACATTCGCCGTGAGAGTAACTCCATTTCCTGCTACGTGCTACGGTTGCTACACCGTAGCTCGTAGCCCCTTTCCCGTAGCTGCATAGCTTCGAGTGCCTTCCATTGCGAATAATAATTATTCGCGCTGCCTTTTTTATCTGACGTTACGGATATGTAGGTCGAGTGGGATTGCAAACGCGTATAATACGCGTAAATCACATCAACAGTCGAATATTTCGAGTGTGGATGTGATTTACATATACGTCGTTTCATGTGGTAGAATTACTTAGGTATCGATAAAAATTACTGACTGATATATTTATATCGTGGGGAATTAGTTAGTTATTAGTTATATTAGTTAGTAGCTTCATGTTTTAGTACTTTTTATTTTATTTTTTTTAGAATACCAAGTGATGCGACGAACACGTCTTCCGCCTGATGGAAGCGCTATGCCTATCCATAACGCACACACAAACGCACACACTCAACATAGCCCCGCACTAGGGAAACCCTGTGTCGCGGGTGCCATGGACACACACATAGACAACCACAAATTACACCCAAACTCACGAGAGAAATAATTGTAGGCCATACAACTATTTCTCCCGGCCCGGGAATCGAACCCGGGAACTCTGCGTGGCAGTCCGGTATGGTAACCGTTCGGCCACGGAGGCAGTTAAAGTATATTTTTGCTTTCAGAACGTTCTTTCCATATATATACCTTAGGGTCTTTAAATTCTTAAGTGGAAACGGCGCAAGGCATATATTATCACTATTGAAAATTAGTTTTTAAATTGAACGGTTCACAAAAGTTCAAATCAAAACGTTTTATCAATGACAAAAATAGATTGTATAAAACTGATTCTTTTTTTTGTCCGGCATGGTAACCGTTTGGCCACGGAGGCAGTTAATCCATAACAGTTGCAGTGCCACTCAAAGCTTTAAATCGCAAAGATCTGAGGGACACATCTACTGCACCCGTCACCCAGAAACATACGTTATAAATTACATTTCTTCATATTATACGTTTCGATCACTTTTCTGTAGAAACAAATATGCTTCATGTCCCAACCATGAGTATTCATCACTGGGTCATAAAGCGATTCAATTAATTATCTACTCCTAATTTTATATCTGGTGTAATGTTACCACTTCAAGCGTTCGTATCGACTCGAAGTGATGTTTACAGTATAAATAAACTGTACAATTTTATTCACACCATTACGTGCCAGCCATGTGAAACGAAATATAAAACAAACGACTACCATCAGTGATAATAGATATACTTAGGGGTTGGCAATGGAGCGGGATCCTTCGAAGGTATATTATTTCTTGTCGAAGTAGAAGATAAATGGTCGAAACCATTTCGTGCCATTATGTAATGAAACGAGTTGCGACGCGAAGGCGGGTCCGAGCGGCGCGGCGGCAGCGGTGGCCGGTACAAAAATGACGGTATCAATTAAAAGTAGGGTGCGCGGCGGCGGCAGTGGCAGCCGGCTGTCATCTATCACGCGGGGAGTGCGGGCGGGGCGCGGTGAGGCCGACTGACGCGGACAAATGAAGTGCGATTTGATCTCACGCCGCCCCGGAGGTCACTGCTAATCCCACTTTCATTCACAACTTATGCAGTCACTATGAAAAACAAAGACGTCGGTTTCATTAGGACCGCTAAAAAGTCTTGTTTTATTCAGAATCCTGTCGGGAAAAACGACTGCCCGAAGTAATTTAACTTTCAAACGAGTGACGATTGTTCGGTATTTAACATATTTGATAGCTACCACGCTTGTTTAAAAGTAGTTCGCATGTCATTAATTATATACTCTTTGTGGGATCTTAGACGAGCGAGTTGGCATTTTATTTTAAACAATATTAATGTCGACATCGATAATGTGTCTATTAGATTCAGTCTGGTTCATTCAAAATGAGATAAATTGAATTTGTTGAAAGTCCCATTATTTATTCATGAAATCGTTAACGAATGTCATTTTTTATAGCGCGATTTCCAAAGAAATAATTATAATAAAAAATTTAAAATAGGCAAAGCAATTACGGATTGGAACAGGCATGATTGACAGCTGCTAGCTCGAGCAAGCCGAGGGATTTCCGTTTCATTTGAAGCCGCAATGGGCTGTATTCCTTGCAAATGCCATGCACAATTGCTCTAAATTCTAGGCTTGACTGCATTTAGGCCTTGCGATATTAGCGGTTTTGATTTACAGTGCAGTGAGAAAGCAACGGTTTGCCAAGTCACGTGCTGAGGCTGACAATCTACATGCTTTGCGAACTAAGGAACATAATCCATTCATAAAATTGACTGACTCTGACTGGGTGAAATTCTAACAACAAAATTTTTTGTTGTTAGAAGGAAGGAAGGAAGTTTTTCGAAGGAATACATCGTGATGAAACCTGCACGTCGAAGAAGGGTTCACAACATTCGGAAAACGCGTGAAGTGAACTAGAGTGGCGAATTATGTGCTAAGTCCTCGCCTAAGAGGAGACCCATGCCCAGAAGACGACATATAAATGGATTGATGGTGATGAAATATATGTACAGGATACAGTTTAAGAAGTAACGCGCACGAAAACTAAGCTGATTCAGAAATAACAACAAGAATGAAAAAAAAACACAGTACAATAGTACACAACCTCCTCCACTGCTCACGGTTCATAGCTAGCCAGATTTCTTAGCATCTATCATTTTACAGAATGTCAAGCAATCACAATACATAGTCGCCCATCGCCACGCAAGTGGATCACACTCCGGTGCCGATACCAAGAGTTCATTGTGTTATCTGATGTGGACACTGTGGACTCTCTATGAGAATGTAATGAAGAAGGTGACAGAAATGAGCACAAATATAGGAGAAACGCAATAGCAAAAATATAAAATTCATGACACACATTCACTGAAAATCAATACAAAACAAAAACACAGCAAAATGGATATAAAACAACAAGGAGTTCGCGACGTCAGGTAATCTCTACTCAGCGTAGACTTCTACGAATAATGGATGACGTTGTTATATTCCGAGTAAGCGCTTTTGGACATTACTTTAATTAAAAGTCAGTAACACGTTTCGGCATGACCATTGAAACTGAATACACGTTGTTGTGTGAAGTTAGGGGCAATAGTTGCGTACCGTCGTCGGGAGACCGTGACTGCAACTCCCTCGTAGTAACTTCCAGTAGGATCGTCTTGGAGGATAACATCTTAACGTTTTTAGTTTCAAGAATCTAGAATATCTTTCATGCAGAAAGTTTAAATATTAAAGTTCATTGAATATCACGATTGTTTACTACCGGAATATTTTTTGTGAAATTACTCCACTACTTTGTTATCATTTGACGGCCTCCGTGGTCGGCGATCGACAGCTTGCACATCGGTTTTCGTGGTGTCGCCATCTCTGTGGTCCCGGGTTCGATTCCCGGCCTCCGGTAACACGTGCTTTACTACTACTACTTACTTTGGGATCAGAGCAACGTATGTGATGTTGTCTAATATTTATATTTATTTATTTACTTATTTATATTGTTAATACAAAGATCGAACAATAAGAAAAATTCCTTCAATCCGGCGGGATTCGAGCCATTCAGCATACCGTTTCTGATTAGTTTATATAAATTTTATTTAACTTTATGTATAACTTCATGACTGAGGGGCACTGCTACTGCGCCCATCACTCTCAGACAGACGTTGACTAGTCCCATATATCAGTAATTTCACCAGCACCCATATGCTTCAAAACCGTAACACAGTAATACTGATATTACTGCTTAGCGGCAAAAATAGGCAAGGTGGCAGTACTTCCCTGGACGAACTGTTACACGAAGAGCTCTACTGCTACTAAGTTTGTGTAGTAATTTACAGTTCTCTTCCTGCTGAAGTGAGAACTAAACGTAAATTACAACTGTTAACTAACTTACGTTATATATTTACTCAATATACAGTTCAATATCGTCTGTAGATGTTAAAGTTCTAAAATAAAATACATTCGAGTTAATAAAAATGCAAGTCGTGTATTAAAGTTGAGAAAAAGTTTCCATAAATCACGAATTTGTTTGCGAATTTTGCGCAGATTTCATCAAGAGCTAAGAAGTAGACATGCCGCTTTCCCAGGACAATTTTGCAAAACCACCTACCTGAGGAAGGCGTCGACTGTCGTTTATTGCGAAATCTCTTTGATATTTTTTATAGGTACCTCACCTGTTAGTAGCAGTAGAGCTGTTTGTGAATGAGTTCGATCAGGTAAGTACTGCCTGTCACCTTGCCTATTTTTGCCGCCAAGTAGTAATGTGAGCATTACTGCGTTCCGGTTTGAAAGGGTAAAGTGCTGGCGAAATTACAGGCACATGGGACTTGTCGTGTCTCAGGGAAAGTAGTGCAGTGGCAGCACCCCTTAGATCTTTGCGATTTAGGCTCTGCAACTGCACAACTTTTTCGTCCCGTCACTTGGTATACAAAAAAAAAACTTTATAGGATCTACCTATCTTACTTTGCCTTGATGATCATATTTTAAATTACGTACATTAAATGCCATGCTAGACGAGGAATCTGCACTTATGAGTCTCCTTACAGGAATAGACGTGTATAGCATTCGATACGGGCTAATATCATATATAAAACATGATTTTACTTTATATTCCTAAGTATATTCGCTTTTAGAATACAGTAAATTACACAGAGGTCGTAACCACAAGTTCGCTGTTATGCAAATACAAATACAGATACATATATAAAAGCATGTACTTGTATGTAATTTTTATACTAAGTAAAGACATGGTACGCCTGAAACATCACGCACATTATCAAACTTTTTGGTAGAGACAGCGCGATTTTATGTGAAAAATAGCAACAAAACTCGTTCATTATCATCTCGCCTTAATATGATGAGAGTTGGCAGAGTTCCCGGACTCCTACTGTGGATAATTCTGTTTTCGGGCTACGTGCCGCGAATTAACGCCGAACCTGTCCGCTTGCTCGACAAACTTCTTCCTTTTCCTCAAACCAATAACCCACACATAGCCAAAAGTTATTTCATCTATTTTTAATGCCATCAAAAATAGTGGAAATCGCATCTTACCTAATAATCTACTGCACCGATCTTTGCGAAGCCCGTTTTACTATAAAGAACTTAATGAGACCTTTCATATCGATTGTGGTGCCTCTACACGTATATAAGCATTTTATTTAAGTTAGAATAATTTCAATATTATTCTCATTACTATGGCGAAACTGTTTTGAGTGCGACACTTATGGTCTATGACACGCTCCGCAACACCTTAAACTTCTGGGTATTACTGTAGGTGTAAATCAAGACATTAACAGATTAAATGTTAATGCCTGTTTGTACTAGGAATTATGTAAGTAATCGCTAAGTCGTCACCTATATAGTTTGGGTGGACAAACAAATTCAGTAGCGTATCAACCGATAACTATGAAGTATGGAATCTTTCTACCACCTGTGGTAAAATATACAAGTACGACCGAAAGTATGCTTGTGCTTTTATTTACTATAGTATTTACTATTTTATTTCCTACGAAACTACGCTTAGAAAAATAACGGTAATACAATACATCGGGTGTGGTTTGAAAACAAAGATCATGATGTGTGTTTCCGCGCCTCGAGAAGGTTCTAAACTAATAGATTAGGTTAGGAAATAAATTCCCGCCGGCTTAATGGCTCTATCCTAATTTATTTAACGTCAAGATCGGGTGACGCTAATTTAATTGTAAGTGAATTAAGGCCACCTCTGAGAACATTGTAAGTCCGTTGGTTGAGTAAGCAATAAATAAATCACATGCTCATAATGTATTATAAACAAGAGCTTTATTTGTTTGTATGCTAAATGACATAGAATCATTGGTTTCGTGTGGTAAATTTGTCTGTATAAATTAATACCTGTTAATGCTAATGCTTTAAAACATCGCAAGAATTATTTTTTTATAGCGGAATAGTCACGTAGCACATGCCATAACGCGTTACAAGGGTATAACACAACAAATAGACCACATTTCAGTTGTTAAAATACTTTATTTGTTAATCAAAAAATTGTTTCCCCATTCAAATGTCCGTTTGAATCGGGAAACAGTTTTTTTATAATATGAAGTGACGGGACGAACAAGTCGTGCGCCTGATGGTAAGCTACGCGCCTGTCCATAACAGTTGCAGTGCCACTCAGAGCTTTAAATCGCAAAGATCTGAGGGGCACTGCCACTGCGCCCGTCACGGTGAGACATAAAGTTGACAAGTTCCATGTGTCTGAAATTTCACCACCACACTTACTCTTCTAAAGCGGAACGTAGTAATGCTAACATACACATGGAGCACTACTAACTAACTAACACACTGCTTGTTAAGTAGATATTACTTTAGGGTATACGGACCAAAATCGAGTAAAAAAGGTACAAATAATGTTTTGAAAAGATACACATATAACGTCTCAGTCATTAGGTGTAAGGTTGCGTTCTTGCCCTTTTCAGAGCGGTGGGAGCTTGTCGACGAGCGGCTGAATTATTAAGCGGGCGCGCCAGCGACCGCGACTCATGCTGCTTGTCACTACTTTCTTGTGATTCTTTAGAGTGAACCGCATAAAAACTCGTCTATTTCCGAAATAGGTTATATTTAATATAGTACATTCATTGCTCTATTTAAAAAAAGACCCGTTTACGGTTTTCATGTTCATGGTCAAGTTGCAAGATTGATAACCTTTATCCGTATCAAAGATGATTAATAACAGTTTGTTTGAATGAGTAATACGTAAGGTATCCATTTGATATAGCACATTTACCGACAGTACAAATAAATCACATTTAATGGACAGGTCATTCGCCCGTTATATTACAACGACATCAAAACCATGTAAGCAGAAGGTATACGTTGCAATAGCCTGACATGTGGACGTAAATTGTAGCCAATAACCGTGTACGTCGTATGTCAATGGCAAGTGAACTGAGGCTATAGACCGCCACCGGGCCTATAGACGGCTTACAATTTGGACGCACGACTGTGTGTACTAAGAACGCGAGATACGCAACCACCGAATGCGCATCACGTTTCAGACATATTCTCCGACTAATTTGGGATGTTTGCTCTCGTTCGCGACTGAATTACGTTTACCGAACACGCCGTGAGAAGTTTACAAGACAAATAGTATGTTAAACGCAGCCGAACAAAGGTATGCAGCCTTTTTGCGAAACTTTTGACAGGGATGTATGAGCCGCCACGGGTTCATTCTCTAAGTATTGTCGAGTTCATCGCTTTGTATCATGGAGGTTTCTAGCAGGGAGAGGGTGTTTACAATAGTGCGAGAGCAAAAAAGATCTTTGTTCGGGGTAAACATGACAACGCGAATGGGTTTCCATTGTTTGTTAGAATGGACTTTATGATGCGTCGGATACTGTTGCTTTTACGTCAATAGTTGCTTCTGGTGTCTAGTATAAAATTATTTTCAGACAAGCTTTCAACAATTGAAGTCTAAAACAAAAATAATAATTGAAACTATAACAGTAGATAAAAAAGAAGTATCCTTTAACTGTTAAGAAACTTCATTATAGTAATAAGTTTATTGTTGTTTTCCGTGATCATTTTACAAAGCCTCGAGCCAAAAACAATTACATACGATACCATTTGCCCTGATGATGCTTTTTGTTTCACCGAACTCATTGTAGTTGTACCTACGTGTGTGTGTAATGTGCCATTGTACTCTACATAATTACTAGTTCAACGAGCAGACTTCATTGGAAAAGTTTAATTTCCTACTTCATAATGCTCGGCCGACCGCGAAAAGGCAACTTTCGAGGCAAGGACGACTTTTATCTGCAAAGGTGTGTTACAAAGGGGCATTACGCAAACGAGAGTTCAAGAATTTAGAGCTCGCCAGCGTCGGGTATATAATGAGATGCGAAAACACACCGCCTTCCAGACATTTGTAAGTAAAAGTATTCAGAGCTCTACTTCAGTTTTAACGTTTAATATCTACCGACACTTAAGTGGGTTTTATACAAAGAAAATTCTGGTCATGGCTGGCACGAACCGGCTGAATATGTTCACGATTAAAGGGCTCTTCAAATCTTGTTTTCTTATGCCGATTATAATTTTTTTATGCGGATATTGATCCGTGTAATACAAGCCATGAAAAGCTCACGCTTTTACCCTAACTTCTTCAAACGTACGTATTCTACATTCATTAATTCTGTGGACTTCATGAATTGATAAGGCAGATGTGAAAATGGATAAAACGGGTGCCGATTATGATTATTGTGTTATAATTTGACAGCAATTTAACTGATAACAATTTCGTTCATTTGCATCAAACTTTGACGGCATTTGTCATAATTAATAGAACTGAAATTCAAGTCGGTAATAATGCGAAATATCAACATTTTTGGAAAATATATTTCTGTTTATTAGACACGTATGACGGTTCCAGTAACTTATTTCATATATACTAAACAAAAATATATATGTAACGTTTATTTGACTATTCCTCCCGTATCACATACTCTACAGACGGAATATTTGGTAGCTGATTGCTAAACCAGCATTAAAAAAATACTTTCATACAAAATGCTTTATCGATTTGTTGATTTATATTTATATAGGTAAGTGAGATATATTCTCCATTATTTTTGTTGTCCCAAGAAATTGTATTATGCTTGCTTTTCTATTCTGTTTGCTTTCAGAGTTTGGTATAGAAACAACTCGTTCAAAGTTTTGCAGTCAACCGAACGACGTATACAGGACCGGATTTAAAGTTAGAACGCTAGGCTCAGGATTTTTTAGCGTAAGTCTCCGCAAGCGTGGCGGTAAATCCAGCCCCGAACATGTACGGAAGATATATTCTGGAATAAAGGAATTTATTAATGAAGCCTTCATTAAAAGAATCTGAAATTCATAACAATTTGCGCATTTTCTTTTGTGTACCTAATAAGAGAGCCAGTGTAAAAAGAGTCAAAGAAGCAGCTTCATCAAAATATTAAAGGCATTTACGATCACTAAGCGGCCGATACAGCTGTATATAGACAGGTTTCGCTTATAAAGTGTGCAGAGTTCTTCTCTTTAGGGAATAAAAATGAATTTTATAAAGCGAGGTAGGTGGTTTCGACGGTATCGGGCTTTCGACGGAAGTGGTCGTGTTTCCGCCATAATTCAGCCGCGGCGGCGACAATGACGGCCGCACACCTCTCGTGCGCACTATCTCTCTATGTTTATGTTTTGTTGGGATATTGCGGATACTAGTTCCTGTAGATTTAGCCTTTGAAAATGTTCCCTGAAACTATTCCAGTGGCACGGTTTTCGCTTGACGTATACGTCAATGTGTGGGGAAAAATAGTCTAAGGTTATAGACTATTTTTTTCCATCCTCTAAGGTTAGAACACTTACGTAGTTTGCGTTTAATGTCATATGTTGTGATTTTTTTTTCTATTTTGTCAGTTTACACACTACGTAGGTTAGATTATTGTTATCCAAACAAAAAAATAAGCATATCATTATTATTTTATTTCAATAATAATAATCTAAGTCAAAAAACACTCTAAAAAGAAGATCTTAGGCTTAGAAGTCGTTAGGTTGACTGACTAAACTTTGAAAGGGTTGTTTGGATACCTTTGAAAGCAAACAGAAATAGAAAACCAAGCATAATAAAATTTCTTCGGATAACAAAAACAATGGAGAATATATCTCAAAACAACGAATCAAAAAAGCAGTTTTATATGAAATTATTATTATGTTTTTTTATGGTACCAAGTGCGAGACGAACAAGTCGTGTACCTGGTGGAAAGCGATACGCCTGTTACAGTGTCACTCAGAGCTTTAAATTTCAATGATTTAAGGGACACTGCCAATGCGCTTGTCACTCTGAGACATAAGTTGACAAGTCCCATGTGTCTGTAATTGAACTGCCTCCGTAGTCGAACGGTTACCATTCTGGACTGCCACGCAGAGGTCTCGGGTTCGATTCCCGGGCCGGTAGAATTATTTGTATGCTTTACATTTATTTCTCTTGTGAGTTTGAGGGTAATATGTGGTTGTCTATGTGTGTTGTTCATGGCATCCGTGTACTGGGTTTCCCTAGTGCGGGGCTATGAGTGTGTTGCGTTATTATGCCTTATAATTTCACCAGCAAGCGGTCTTTGAAATTGGAACACAGTAATGCTCACATTACTGCTTGGCGGCAGAAGTAAGGTAAGGTTACAGTACTTCCCTGGACGAACTCTTGCACAACGAGCTCTACTGCTGCCAAACTAGTTTTTCTTCTTAGCCTTTTGGCTGGTTTTTACTACTTTTACGGGCCGAAATAATAAAAAATGCAGTAGCATGGTGTGTCTTCGTTGAGGGTGGGTATGATGATTATTAATGTTTTGGTTTACGTATTTAAAACCTAGTGTTTGGGCTTTAAATAATATTCTGCTGAAAGTATAAATGTTTATCTGCATTCCGCGGATTTATTGTTGTATTAAATAACTCGAGTAAATAGCGATGTCGTATTTTCTCCTGTCTGCTTCGTGCTAATTAATTTTAAAATTAATTTCGTGTTGGCTGGCTTTTGTTCTCGAAACCTCTTAATGTTCCGTACATGGACTCTTTTTAGTGTAGAACATAAATAGTATTTGGGTTGTTTGTGGGCAGCTTGTCGGCAGCGCCCTTGCAACTCTCGCAAACTCTAAATAACAAAGTGGGGTGAACCATCCTCGCTGAAAACAAATAGCCGACCTTTTGCCTTCTTTATGAGACCCTTGTTAACTTGTCCTTAATAAATTATTTATTTCGCCCGATCCTGTGGCGACCCCGTGACGGTAGCGTACACTTTTGCTAATTTTGTTTATTATTTCCTAATAAGTTTTCACGGTGGCTGGTCCACGGCCGACATTAATTATAAATCATCTACCTTTGGCCTCTCACTCATTTCCTCATTATATATCCTTGCCTTAAGTCGAATATTTTTTTTGTTAATATATAAACGAGTATCATTTGAGGGCTAAATTGAATATTCAGTTAATGAAATAACTTCCGAACGTTAATGAAAAGAAATAATGGTCAAAGTAAGATTAAATTCTTTATAAAATAAAGTGTCGCGCCTTTGAAACAAAGGCGCACAAATTAACCAGTTAATTAAAAAGATTAATTTTGGCCCATTGTATTCACAAAAGAGAGATTATATCAATATGCCTTTCAAAGTACACAAACCAGCATAATGGTCTCTGCGGGATTCGCAAATTATAATAAGACCAAACAAAAGCGAACGATTGATGATGATTAATGCGCATAATTCTTTCAAAAATCTTGAGAGTTTTATGCAATTCAACGGTTTAAAGCAGCCGTTATCGCCTTGATATTAATAAATCAAGAGCGGAAAGCGTGTCGTGACTTGGAGGCTAGATTATCTGTACTTCCGCAGCATAGAAACGATAACACCCTGTGGTGCTAAGTTCTAGTTACTTAGCGACGTTGCGGGTCAGTATGAACGTATGAACTATTTGCATTGTTGCTTGGAGTTCAGTTCAAAAGGAAATCTAGAAACACTTGTAACCGAGTGACGTCATCGTTTTGGAATTTCAGTTTTATGAACAACCCGATCAATGATTACAAGTGATATAACGCTCGGGACAAATACAAAGCCGCTGTCCAAATTTTTCTGCCACGATACGAGGTCAAACACCAATAATAATAACAATATGATAACCTCGACAGCCTAACGGCTTGCACTGTGAGCGCTGACCTGAATGAGATGGTCTCGGATTCGATTTTTTTAACCCGGCACTAGGAAAAGCCTGTACCACGAGTGCCATGGGCACCACATAGGCAACCACAAATTACACTCAAACTCATGAGAAAAATAAATGTAGGTCATACAAATGTTTCTCCCGGCCCAGGAATCGAACCCGGGACCTCTACGTGGCAGATCATTATGGTACCCGTTCAACCACAGAGGCAGGTATGATTCCTGGTTAGATTAGTTTTTAAATGAGCTCTCCTGTATTGGTTATGGTATGGATGTTCAGGGTACTGCCTCAGAGTGAATTACGTCGCTCTGGCGCTCATATATATATAACTGCCTCTGTGGCTGAATGGTTACCGTGCTGGACTGCCCCGCAGAGGTCCCGGGCTCGATTCCCGGGCCGTGGGAAATATTTGCATGGCCTACATTTATTACTCTCGTGAGTTTGCGTGTAATTTGTGGTTGTCTATGTGTCAGAGTGCGGCTATGAGTGTCTATGTTATTATTATTATAGTTCAGGAAATTTTCTAGTTAAAGACAATTGTAATAATCGGGCACATTATTTTTATTTTAATATTTTATTTCTTCAACAGTTTTCATTTAACAATAATAATAAGAGGCGCCTTTTAAGTATAGTAATGCTTGTGGAGGAAAATGTAATGCCGTGCTACTTGGATTCTGACTTGTTAATTAATACATACTTATTCCCTCAACTCTTTGTAATTCTGGTTTTGTCTTTGCACCAATCCACAATCTATCTGCTTGACTTATACAAGCTAGCAACTTGTAGTTTTAATTATGCTTGACAAATTAGCACTTTACGTGACTCGTGTTAATGGCGCCAAGCTTGAATTTAAGATATGGGGAGTTGGGTTTATTCGTTTCACTTTAAGGTGGTAAATATTTCAATCTTCCAGACCAGTGCCGATGGAGCTTTTCACGAAAAAACTCATTTGTGCTGTGCATTCAAGATTCAAGAGGAGTTTGCGAAGGTGGGCGGAATGAAAGTTATTTTAGGGAGCTACTCGTTTTACTATCAAAAGATCTATCTGAAAAGATCGTGGGCTCTAATAAATCATTGCCTATTTTTAAATAAAACTTGTTTTACCATTGAAACAAGAGAAGTCTATATATGCAATAAACTTAAAGTTTATTTACACAATTGTTGATTATAATAATAATACTAACGCACACACGCAATATAGCACCGCACTAGGGAAACCTTGTGCCGCGGGTGCATGAACAGACACATTGACAACCACACATTATACCCAAACTCACGAGAGAAATAAATGTAGGCCATACAATAATTTCTCCCGGCCGGGGAATCGTACCTGGGACCTCTGCGTGGCAGTCAGGCATGGTAACCGTTCGGTTCGGATTATAATTGTTATACACTTATAGCCCCGCACTAGGGAAACCCTGTGTCGCGGGTGCCATAGACACACACGTAGACAACCACAAATTACATATAAACTCACGATAGAAATAAATGTAGGCCGTACAAATATTTCTTCTTACCCGGGATTCGAACCTAGGACCTCTGCGAGATAGACCAGTATGGTAACCGTTCGGCCACAGAGGCAGTTAATTTACACTTTCATACAATCACATACACAATACAATTGCGTAGAATATCGAAAAACTTGAATAACGTGAGAGAATAGATAAGAGTAGAGAGAATTGGAGCATTATTTTGAAAACATCATTGCGATATTTCTGCGTTATAATGCCTGATATTTGTAAGTAGGATAAATAAATAGCCCCGGGGCCCGGACAAGGCGGGCGTTGTCACCGGTATATTTGCCGGAAAGATTTTCCGTTCCAGTCACACGAAGAAAATGTATTTGATTTATCAGCACTTGAGGCCGGACCTTCCGTTCGCTATAAATTTTATTGTGTTATGATTTAGGGTCCCGTGCGCGATTTTATGGTAAACACTTTGCTCTTTGTGTATGTTGCGTGATTTATATCCGCGGGCAACGCGTCTCCAACCGAGATGCTGTCAATTGTAGCTGATCAGAATAATATACAAATTGTAGCTGATCAGAATAATATACAAAGGGTTAAATTATGGTTTTGTCTTCCCATCTCTTGTCTTATTATCTTTTGTGCATATTCGAATATATTTGGAAGACCATTCTGTATATGAGTTTTGTTTTTCTTGCTAGGCAGTGTTTACGTAGGTACTAAATTTACACACATCAGGATAGTTTGTAAATAGGTTTATAAAAGCATATATATACTTATTTAAACGACAATTGGTAGCCGTTTACTAGTATTGTCGTGTATAATTAGCAGCGGCGGCGCGCGAGAGGTCGATTCTGGTGCGATAAAGATATGTCACAAAACAGAAATATCGACGAAAAATGGCTAACGTCGATCATAACACTTTTTGGTATTCTTAGAATCTTATCAACGATATAAGTCAACTTACAGTGCTCGACGAGTGGCTAGAGGCTGCAAAACGAGAGATCTTGAGAACATTGCAAAACGTTGATATGAATTTGACTTTTACGTAAGATATTGAAATACTACAATCACGCATAGCGTTACACTCAGTTATTTCCATCAAAATATACCTGATAGCTCTTTTAGTATAAATATTATTTATCGATTATGTTTAATAGAGATTTCAATCTTTTCAATTTAGCGTCTCTTAATACAGATAATGAGATTTTTTTGGACATTAGAGATTTTAGTGACACGTATGTAAACATTGAGAATGCGACATTATTGAGACAAATTGTCGCAGCGTACGTAAATCGACTGCGCGCGTAACTATTATGTGAGGCCTAAAAGGTGTCTTTGGCTGTCTGATCAAAAATTTAAAAAAGACATCGCTCAACATTAACTGAATTTGTTTTATATTTTCTTGTATATTTTGAAAATAGTACTTGACGGAAATGGTAGTAGCTTGTCTTGTGTTTTAGAAGAATAATGCCTATTTGTCGTTTTCTACAATAATCTATTTATTATATGAGGGCGTTTTGATAACTCCGTGACATCCTCAACTCATCAAAAAAGTTTTTTCAACTCCTACCTTTTCAAAATCTCGTACTTGTGAAACACTTTCTTTAAGAAGTGAACCCATCAGCTGTTTGGTAAATTCAGATTTATGTCTTATACATGTAATACATTTGTAACAAATAATCGATTTTATTTTTCTAATTGAGTTTAAGATGTAAAATCCTTGTGAAAGGTTACTAGACATAAGTTTCAGTCCGCACTGTAATAAAATTAAATGTTCGTTTAAATTTATGAGCCGAGTGACGTTACACCTTTTAGGCAAAATAATTGAAAATTTCCTAATAAATATCAGAATTTTGTAATCTATCGCTTCTCAGAATGTTTTTATCATCGACAAAAGGGCGCAACATTTTTAGGTCATAACTGAAGTTTGTATTATAGTCAAATCCCCTTTTAATGTAATCAATTTACTTTGAGAAATAATGACGTTAAACATATCGTTACGATAACTTCTAAAGAATTTTAGTTCTAAAACTGTAATGTATCCTGTATTTGTCGAAAGTTTCTTACATTTGTTAATAAATCTTAACATATACCCATGACATAATTCGTTGCGTTTTATTAATATTAGAAACCCTTGTAAAAAATGGCATTACGTAATTGTCAATAGAAAGATTTGAGGTTTGAGATACTTGCTCAATCATTGAAATAGAGAATTCTACATCTGACAATTGGAAATAGTAGCCATTATTATTATTTAAATATTCAGAACCATGTCATCACAAGTAATCGTTTAAAATATCTTTGGGATCTCCAATGCGAGACAGAATATCAGCTGGATTTGACAAACTTGCAGTAAACTTCCATGTCATAGCACTAGTTAATTTATTAGTTTCTTTGACACGATTTGCATATATGGTATAATACATATGTGCTGGTAATTTCTCTTCGACAGTTTTTATCCATTTCAAAGCTATTTTCGAGTCACAAAATAGAAATATCCCTTTTACATTACTTATTATGGTTAAGTCCTTTGAAACTAGTTTAGATAAAGGTAAAACTCCATTGAGCTCTAGTTTTGGAGTTTCTAGTTAATTTGGAATCAAGGGCCAACAATACGAGATTTGGCGCTCAAGAGATTAATATGATCATTTTTAGTAATGGTTTGCACGTTTAAATATTATGTAACAACCATATGCGTAAAATAATGCATCACATATCCGAGCAGTTTCACTTTTTGTGCTTCATGTAGATGTAGATCTCAAGATATAAATATTTAAGAACGGTCATTTCCCACTCTCAATTGTGTTTCCAAATCCGTTGCAAAATCATTTTAGCCTTGACGAATATGCGTAACCCATTGGATAAAAAAAATTACTTATGGAACTGAATACAGTACGTTTAGTCTCTAGTTCACATTGCCGCTTAACTCAAATGCATCTTCTCCATTTTAAAAAAATAAGTGTACATTTGACCTCCATCTCACCTGATGGAAAGTGACGATTAGGTCGAGGATGTAGCATGCGCACGTAAATAATGCCTATTCATTCTCGCCTTGAAAAGGTTCAAGTTATTCGTCCAAGGAAAGGCTTAATGTTTTACTACCAAAATGAAAAATTAGTCTCTGTTTCAGCTATCACGTCCTCGTTTATTGCAAATCGGTAAAAAATCAGAAAGAAAAGTCAAATAGGGCCAAATCTGGTGAGTTTGGCAATAGCTCGTATCATAATTCGACTAGTTTTGATGTCCTGATTGCAGATGACAAACGGAATATTCGTTATACTGTTTTCTCCATCTTCAAAAAATATATCAATCTCATTTAACTTTTTATTTCTATTTTTGCGCTAATTTTAAAGAGTAACGTCAGTATCGTCTAAATTATTTAATCGTATATAAAAGTGATTGGAAATATAAAACGTTTTTTTGGCGCAAATCAACTTAAAATAATTAGTAAGTAAAAGAATTGATTGTTATTCTTAGCGTATGGAAGGCATACACTACTGTTGCGGATCAGAAGTTAGCCATGCTGACCACGTCGCTAGCGGCCGGCATTAAACTTTTCAGCATGCAAGTGCTTAGGCACGCAAGTCACGATGTAAGATGGACCATCTTCGAATTGCACCGCAAAACAGTTCAGATTGGAACATTAGTAAATGCCATATTTACTTATGTTCCAATCTGAACTGTTTTGCGGTGCACGACTAGTTCGTCCCGTCACTTGGTATTATATAAAAAAGTAAATATGTACCTGAATACAATAATAATAAATTTATTTCTCTCCACAAATTTTGGTTACAATTTTTTTATGTATTTTGTCTGTTCTTCGGTCGAGCTGAGTCGCAACACCATTTAAATAGTTTCATATTTGTCATGTTTTAAGCATGTCGAGAGAGAACTCGAAAGGTGTGACAAATCAACATTTGCAAAATAACAAAAATTTTCAGGAGAGCGGTTTAAAAATTCCCCGGACAAAATTAAAATTTTTATACTTAAATAGGACATATCGAGGTTTTAGGTTTTCGCTATTGTTACACATAGGGAATGAAATTATTTTTCCGGATTTAAATAGCGGATAATTGGTAAAAATGATTTGTGATAAGAAATAATATTTGTAAAAAAACAAATATAAAAATATAACAATTTCATTTCTTAACTAGGACAGTTGTGAAATTTCCCATACTTATACATAATTGACTGACCATGTCATCAGTCGTGACCATGGAACTGTAAAGCACCTGAAACTGGCTGTTTAGCTTATTAGAAAAAACAAATATACTCGATTTACATTCATTTCATATGTGTAGCAATTACGAAAATCTAAGAACTCGATATGTTTCATGTGCTTCGTATTATTTTAATGACTTCATGTCATAATAATAATACCAACCTCTCACCTTTGGTAGGTTAATATGTTCATGATGTGATAAAAGACTTTTGACGTATAATCACATATGGATACACCAAAGGTACGAAATGTAGTTGGCGTTCTAGCGCACCAATGGGTGTCACATACTTAGTAATTCTAAGCCTTTATTGCATTGCAGGTGTGATGGCATGTGTCGATAAGCAGTTTGACTCTTTCGTTAGAGCTCGTGACAATACAGAGACTACAAATTTACAGGCACATGGGACTTGTTAACTTATGTCTCAGTGTAATGCGCGCAGTGGCAGTGCCCCTGAAATGTTGTTACTATAGGCCGGAAAGCTAAATTTTCCAAATCGTTGCGCTATAGCTATTTATTCATATTTTGTTTAGTAAATAGAATAAATTAATATTCAGATTTTTGCCATTGGCTGTGCCCTTACAGAGTCCTAAAGGTCTTAATTTTTTTACCTACCTTCTATGCAACATTATGATACGCAATAAAGTATTGAGTATTGAATAGGAGCAGTAGAGCTCCTTTTGAAAGAGTTCGTCAAGGGAAGTACTGCCACCGTACGTATTTTGGCCGCCAAGCAGTAATGTGAGCATTACTGCGTTCCGGTTTGGAAGGGTAAGGGTGCTGGTGAAATTATAGGGACATGAGACTTGGCAACTTATGTGTCTGGGCAACGGGCGCAGTGGCAGTGGCCCTCAGATCTTTGCAATTTAAAGCTCTGAATGGCACTGCAACTGCTATGCACAGGCGTGTCGCATACCATCAGGGGTACGACTTGTTCGATCCATCACTAGGTATCATAAAAAAAACTATTACAATATTTAATTTCATATTATTCATCGGATTAATAAATAAAAAAATAATATTAATTTAAGGTTTACTATGTCTATATTATTTACCGCAAGCAAATTTTACTAAGCACCTTAATTATAATATTGCCTACGGTAAGGTATTTTCATCCCTTTTCTTTAGTGCGTAAAGCAGCAGATGTGATTCAGGCTTGGGGCAGTGGACTTACTTACTTTCTGTTCCCGGATAGATTAATACATGAAACAAAGAAAAGGAGTTTAGCATAATGTTGCTATTACGCTTTAACTCCTACGAAGATTATAGTAGTAATAAATGGAAGTTACCAGAAACATCAATTTTAGGATCGGAGTTAAAATCCTCGTTTTCCGTTGTCGCAGTGCCGTAAGTATACTTTTTAAATGTCTATAACCATAGAGCACAGCCCAAATGCGAAATCAGGTTGGAGAATACTTTCCAATCTATTCCCAAAATACTTGAAATATATTCATGGATTTAAACAGCAGCCTTTGCCCTAAATTTCTGTGTTACTTCAATAATTATCCATTCGGATGGTATTATCAATTTACCAATGAGATTCATGTTTCACTCGTTTGGCGGTTTTGATTAACAATCGAATTCCAACGTTCCATTACATTGAATAATGTTTTGTTTGTGATTTTATTCAATTGTAACTTTACAAAATTAATTTTCACATGATATATTAAAGTTAACACATCAAAAACACAACAACATCATCAACCCATTTTAAATGTCACTACTAAGTACGCATCTCGTCTAAGGAGAGATTTTATGCTACTCAGTCCGTAGTCAGTCAATACTGATTTGGCCTTTCACACTTTTTCCAAAGATTGTGACCCATTTTCATCATACAGTGTGCTTAATGTAGCTTTAATAGATTTTTGCTTTTAATTTCAATCGATGGACCGCAAACTGGATTCTTGAGCTAAAATATTTTCTGGAAATTACCATCATCACAGAATTCGATGAAAAATTTCTTAGGCGTTCATAATAATAATAACAATAGTAGTTAGCCTATATACCCACTGTCGGGCACAGGCCTCCTCTCACAATGAGAGAGCTTGGGCTGTAGTTTCCACGCTGGCCTAACGGGTTTTCTTCTGTTTTTACATAAAGTTATCACCTTTTGGAGCGATCTATTTAAATGTTTTAGTTTTTGTTTGAAAGTAAATGTTCGGTGAATTTAAAAGTCGTGGAACAAAAGTTGTTGTTTACGATCGAAGCAATATAGTCCTACGAGGTTGTTAGTATATTACAAATACCCTGTATTATATTATTTTCTATATTAAAGCTTAATTTAATAAAGATTCACATTCACACTGTCATCATCTTAAATACTATAATATTTATACCTTGAACATGATGCACAACTTAAGATCATTTAGGTCCTACACATAATGGTAGTATATGGAATATATTTCTGTTTTATATTTACAGAAATTATATTAGAGGAAATATCCTGTAGATTTTAATATGTTGTGACTAAATAATCTATTCTTCGGTTTCCGTTAAAGATAAAATTTGTAAGGAGATTATTCGGCAGCGAACCAAGATCGTCGACGTAGCTGTTCGAGTAAGCAAGCTGAAGTGGCAGTGAGACGGCCGATTCTGGCGAAAACCGAATAACTGATGAGGGAAATTAGTTCTTGAGTGCAGATCACAACTCACAAAACGTGTAAGACTCTCTGACCAGATGGAGTGATGATTTGCGACAGGCTGGTGGCAGAAAATGGATGCGACAAGTTGAGGATGGAGCAAATTACAGGAGGCCTGTAGTCTGCTGTAGACTGCAGTAGTCTAATGGTAATAATTTTAGTGAAATTACAGGCACATAGGGCTTGTCAACTTATGTCTCAGGGTGACGGGCAAAATCCCTCAAATCTTTGCGTTTTAAAACTCTGAGTGGCACTGCAACTGATATGGACAGGCGTAACGCTTACCACCAGGCGTACGATTTGTTCGTTCCATCACTTAGTTACTTACGTTAGTAGCAGAAGAGCTCCTTGAGAAAGAGTTCATCCACGGTTGTACTGCCACCTTACCTATTTCTGTCGCCAAACAGTAATAATGTCAGCATTACTGTGTTCCGGTTTTGAAGGGTAAACCCATTTCACCCATTCAACCCATTTAACTTTTCACCCTGGTGAAATGACAGGCACATGGGATTTGTCAACTTCTGTCTCAGGGTGACGGACGCAGTGGTAGTGCCTCTCAGATCTTTGCGATTTAAAGCTCTGAGTGGTACTGCAACTGTTATGGACAGGCGTGTAGCTTACCATCAGGCGCGCGACTTGTTCGTCCCGTCACTTAATATTATAATAAAAAACGTGTCAAACTTTGTGATCTACATAATAAATATATATCTGTATTATGACGTGACTGTTAATGTTAAGTAAAACCTTTTAACTTTAATAGCAGAAAAGTTTCTTTGAAAGAGCTTGTCCAAAGAAATAATGCATACTTCTGCCGGTAAGGGTGCTGGTGAAATTACAGGCACATGGGACTTGTTAATATATTTCTCAGGGTAAAGGGCGCGGTGGCAATGTCAGTGCAGTTAAAGCTCTGAGTGGCACTGCAACTGCTATGGACAGGCATGTCGCTTAACACCAGGCGCATGACTTGTTTGTCTCGCCACTTGGTATCATAAAAAAAGTACGGATCTCGTCTAACGAGAGAGTTTATGCCACGTTCCGCCAGTGCGGGTTTGGGCCTTCACTCGTTTTCTAAGGGTTGTGAACCTTTTTCACCATACGCTACAACAAAATATAAATAACTACAAGTTTGGTATTTTTGTTACCTGAGAAGCCAAATAGGTACCTAAGATTTTGTGATTAACCTTGCATGTGTAAATATAATATGTTGATTAAATTTTTACATATAAATTTTGAGAAAAATGTAATTACCAAAATCATAACAAATAATCATGAACTTTCTTTTTGAAATGACTTTTTGCCATGAAGTCTAAGAAACTTCAGTGGCACAAAAACGTGTCAGTTACCGAATTGAGTTATTATGACATTTTAGAATATTAATGATGTTTACTCTCTGGACTGAGATATGTTGCTTTGGCGCTGAGACTTGCTGTTTTTTGGTTGTTCTCATTTGAATACTAAATGGTCATACTACCACAATAGGCTATAATTGTTACACCAAAAGTAAAAGTATAATTTGGTTAGAGATTTCAATTCGATGCTAAAGTGGTACAGTGTTTACGTCTTGATATTGATAAGTAAATACATAGTTCGACACAAAACAAAACTTAATTTTTACGTACATATATAATCTGTCGAACTCAAGCTTAAATACTCTTTTATTTCATAGGTAAGCAAATTACACTTGAAATCAATGAAATAATAATAACAAAGCCCATACTTATAGCCTCGCACTATGGAAACCCTGTATCCTGTTTGGCAGGGACACACATAGACAACCACAAATTACACCCAAACTCACTAGAGAAATAAATTTAGGCCATACAAATGTTTGTCCCGGCACAGGAATCGAACATGGGGCCTCTGTATGACAGAGCAGCAAGATAACAGTAGGGTTACGGAGGCAATTAAATCGTAACATTGATTAAATTCTACTACTCATTCGTATGGCAGATTCCCTTGAGAAGAATGAATAAGAAAATCTAGGATTTGCTCTTTGTAAATAAACATGCTTGCATTTATCATTCACGTCATGATAGATCTAGGCAATCGGCTAGAGCTAAACGGGTCAACCATGGATTTTTGTCATCAAAGTACGCACATGCTATGTTATAAGCTTGAGTGTAAAGTTTTTTTTTTCACTGTAGTTTTGAATTGCAAATTTCGTATTTGAACCCGAATCTTACAGAAACGTATACATTGCCCCTTAAATGAATTTAAGTCGCTTTTCAAAATTAAAATATGTGAATAAAGTACCGTTATCCGTTATTGCAAATAAAAACTCCATCCGAAAACCTTATTTAAAAACACAATGTTCATAAATTCTGCAGAAGCTCGAATAACTCGTCTAATTATTTCCGAAGAATATCACAAGTACGCACATTAACTTACCTTAAATAAAGCGTAGAAATGAACACCGAAGCAATTAAAAGTTTTATCTGCTGAATTCCTTATGATTGTAGTTTAATCGTCGCCAGTAGGCTGTACTTTGGAAACTTGTTTATGAAAAGAAAACCAATGTAGGGGGTAGGTTTTTCCTTTTAACATAATGACTTGGAGGTTTGATTTGAACGGTCTGTATGCTGCACATGGTATTTGAAATAGTGCGTGCGTGCGTGCGTGCGTGCGTGTCTGTGTGTTGTGCATGTAAAAACAATCCATTTTAAGCAGGATTCGACAATATCAATATAGGTACTTATTTTCTATGATGATTATCATATACGTATATAAGTGACGGGACGGACAAGAAGTGTGTCTGGTGGTAAGAGTGATGACAAGTCCCATGTGCCTGTAATTTCACCAGCACCGTTACCTTTCAAAACTGGAACACATTACTGCTTGGCGGCAGAAATAGATAAGGTGGCAGTATTTCTCTGGATGAACTCTTTCACAAGGAGCTCTATTGTTACTACATATATCCGTTAATTATCCTTGCTGATTCATAGTTTTGTCTCTTTAATTTTTGACTAAAAATGACAAACAAAGAGAAAACAAATAAACGAGAAGAAAAATGTTTCGAAAATGTTTTTGATTTTTTGAAATTGACATTTAACATGTTTGGATACGTCTCGGATCTTTGCTCTAAGTCTCGGATACAAACACATGGCATGACATTGCTGGCGGTAACATTCTGTTGTATAGTCTGTTCCAATCCATTGTTTCAAAAAAGTAAATAAACAGATCCTTGACCCGACCATAGACAGTGTAGTGATGACTGCACACTACAACTCGATAATTAATTGAATGAATTGATTTCTTTAATTGAATCAGTTGGAATAACTGGAATATATAAAGGGTTTTTCAATTGGCGCGGGTAGATTTTGGCGGCCCGTGGCGGCCATTTTGTTTTGGTGACATCTGTCAAATCTTTTGTTTATTATTCAGTTGCTTATGCTAAATCATCATGGCAAGTTACACGATTGAACAGCACGTTCAAATGATAAAACTTTATTATCAAAATGAGTGTTCGTTAATGCAAACGTCGTGCGCATTGCGGCCATTATTCGGTTGACGTGGTGGCCCTTCACAGTCGACTCTTCAACGTTTGGTGGCCAAGTTTGAGACCACCGGTTCAGTAATAAATCAGCCAACATCCTTACGTTCAAGGAACGCAAGATCGGCCGAGAACATCGGCGCGGTCCGTGAAAGTATAAAGCAGAACCCGAGGCAGTCGATTCCTCGCCGTGCACAAGAACTCGGCCTTTCGTAGACTTCAACTTGGCGAATTATACGTCGGGACTTGCGCCTACACCCGTACAAGATGCAACTGACCCAGGAGACTGGGTTTCGAATCGTTTGGAAGAGGACCCCAATTTTGGCCGAAAAATCATCTTTAGTGACGAGGCGCATTTTTGGATGAATGGCTGTGTTAACAAGCAAAATTGCTATATATGGGACGACACCAACCCACGCGAGGCTCACCAGGTGATAATGCATCCTCAAAAAGTTACCGTTTGGTGTGAATTTTGGGCCGGCGGCGTCATTGGTCCGTACTTTTTTGAAAACGACGTTGGTGAGGCGGTCACCGTCAACGGCGAGCGCTACAGAACGATGATAACCAATTTCTTATGGCCCAAATTGAACCATATGGACCTAGACGACATGTGGTTCCAGCAGGACGGCGCTACGTGCCACACAGCGGACGTCACGATTGACATTCTGCATGAACGATTTGAGGGTAAGGTTATCTCTCGCAGGGGTGATGCGAATTGGCCACCAAGGTCATGCGATTTGACCCCGCTAGCCTTTTTCCTGTGGGGTTTCTTGAAGTCGCAGGTCTATGCAAATAAACCGCAATCGACCGATGCCCTAAAGGTGTACATAACACAGGCCATCGCTCAAATTCAGCCCGATCTATGCGACCGAGTCATTGAAAATTGGACCACTCGGATTTCTAGCCACCGTAAGAAGCCGAGGCGGGCATTTGCATGATGTCATATTCCATACTTAATGGCATACATGGGCCTTTCAAATAAAAAAATAATTTTGTTAATACCTCCCACACAGCTTGTTTTATTCCATTTCAACATCTACCCGCCCTTATTGAAAAACCCTTTATAATAAAATGAGTATTGCGATTTCGCTGCTGATTACTATAAAAAATATGTGATTCAATACTGAGTGATGATATTTCATACATGAGATTAGAAGTTTTTTGTTACATAACCTAAAAAGCAAATTTCAAATTTCCGGAATCGAATTTTAAATTTTCCTTCAAATCTTACACTTAAATATTCGTTCGATTGTGATAAAATTTTCGATTCACTAATCGGTTACAAAAACTTCAATCAATGAATGAACCCAGTGAGTTATTTCCGTACAGCCCTACATATCTATAGACTATACAAATCCATATTTGATTACTAACCTCACTTTTAAACTAACATTTTTCAAATATGATTTTAAAATGGTTTCGTTCCGTGGTTCAGTTATTCTAGCCTCTGGCACGGTATGCTAGAAGACGTCGGTTCGAATCCGGCCGGATCGAAGGACTTTTTTCTGAGTGTTCGATCTTTGTATTAATAAATATAACAAACTAGTGGAATAATTTCACATAACAATTATTGAATATCAATTCAATAAAAAAAATTAAAGATTTTAATATATCGAATTCTTAGGTTTTCGCGATTGTTACACATAGGAAATGAAACTATTTTTCCGGATTTAAATCGCGTATATTTGTTTTTTCAAACAAAGTAAAGGGCCCGAAACGTCGGTTTGTTTGAAAAACCAAATATACGCGATTTAAATCCGGAAAAATAGTTTCATTCCCTGTAGATTTTAATACGTTATTCAAATGAATATTGCTAGAAATAGTGATGAGATATCAAGTTGAAACCTTCAAAATATACGTGAAAGTGTTATTCCATTTATTGAGTGAATGCTTTAGAATTTTCACTTAACCGGTTTGTTTACTTTTTTGGCATAATGGATGGGAATAGACTTTAGCATAAGCATTTTGTTGTTGCCATGAATTTTATGACATCATTTATGTCCTATAAGTCAAAGGTTTCTTCTAGTACACATAATGGTGTGTTAAACACATAATGCTAGTATCGGAAATATATTATATTAGAGAGAATATCTTTTAGATTTTAATATGTTGTGACTAAATAATCTGTTTATGAAATTATTCGGCAGCGAACCAAGATCATCAACTCACTTGCGAAGCGAGGTTATAGAATGGCATGTTCCGTACGGTCCGCAACTCTTTTTCTGCTGTATATACATGCTGATTGATGAAAGTTGTAGACAGATACTTGACCAAGGGTCAGTGGAGAAGAAATCCAGTCTTATCGAGAGTCCATGGTTAGTTGTTTGGATTTGACACTTAAGGCAGTCTCCGATTGGAGCATCTGATTAGAACTTCGGCAGTTACATAGAATCCATGGCCAAAAATGTAGCCAGGAAGCTTGGCATCCTTTGCAGGGAAAGATGTTACTTCACAGCGGGACAGTTACTTCAACTGTACTAAGCACAACTCCGGACTTGTATGGAGTACTGCTGCCCCTGTAGGCTGGTTCTGCTAAATACCAACTGGCCACCCAGGATTCAGCTAAAAAACGTGCCAAGAATCTTATAGGCGAGTCAGAATTAATAGAGGTGAATTTGCAGAGCCTTCAACCCCGCCGTAAAGTTGCCTGCTTATCGGTATACTACAGGATATATCACGGAGAGAGTTGTTGAGAGGAATTGTACAATTTAATTCCACCTTCCCCTTTCCATCATCGGGTGACCAGATGGCGACTGGGGTTGAGATATTCCAAGGATTTGCACGAACCGTTTCGCTTCTACATTTATATGTCAAACGGCTTAGAATTCCCTGCCTGCAGACTGTTCGTTGAATGGTATACCTTGGACGTTTTTAAGGCGAGAGTGAAGAGCCCTTAGTTAGGTGCACATGCTCCATCGTCGACTTCATCGTCACTTTCTATTAGGAGGCATAGAAGTCAAATGCGCACTTATTTTTAAACAAAAAAAAAACGTACATAACAATTTGAAACCGTAATTTGTGCATTAATAATTATTAATCATGAATGTAACATAATATGTCGATGTACCATTAGAACGTTACGTTCATTGTACGTACGTTAAAATAATTCGTTAATATGGTTAGTTTGAAAGAAGAAATATACGCGATTTAAATCCGGAAAAATAGTGTAATTTCCTAATGTGGTTCTTTTCTACGGAACAGCTATAAGTCTACAATTAATGATAAAAAGTTTACCTTTAGCGGTTTGAAAACTGAATGCTACAGAAAATATTGATTAAATAGATTTTAGTTGCAAAATTTCTTATACAATTACAATTTTTTTATCATAAGTTTCTTTTTATACCAAGATAAAAGGGCATGTGACTGTGTAATGGTATGAAAAGGTGTGTAATATATATTTAATTGCAGTGTTACAAAGTGTAAAAGTTGCCTTACTTAAAACTGACTTCAAATGACCAATTCAAGGCTTTTGCTGAACTTTAATTATTCAATCTAAATGAGTGCTTCAGCTGATAACATAAAATATTCTTATTTTATTATTAAAGTCCTGTGTAATACTTATTATCCGTGGTTACATTTAGGTACCTGTATACCGTATAGACAGAATAAAATAGAAGCGGATTATAAAAAAAAATTATAAATTTTAATTTTCTTTTCAATTTCGTTGCTTTTTTAACACAAAAAAGTTATTAGTAGTGATGCTTGTTAATCCGGCGGCGTTAAAGCGCTTACTTTCACTCGGAGAACTTTATACGATTATACATTTTTACGAGCCGCCAAGTACGTTAATAAGTTATACTTTTGGAGGGACGCTTTATTAAGTCTGCGGTATTAATATTTTATTCATTTAATTAGCTGCACTGTTTATAAATGTATAAATAAAATGTATTATAGTCTAATATTCGTGGCTTTATTATGACATCTTTATAGAGGTTTATTTAAATATAGTTTTAATCTGTCTTTTGTGATGACATACACGATCAAACTTGTGCTTTATACTGACTTAAAAGCTGTTCAGGTGTGTAGTACCGTCTGACCTTGGAAAATATGCCTAGTTTTTTTGCAGCAGTTTTTGCCAAGCACTGGATGTATCCAAGGCCAAAGTTGAGGTTGGATGACAAGTCCAGACCAAGTAGCTCAAGGTGGTCACTTATCATATCTTAAGGTGTAAGGGACTCCGTATGGATGAGAAAAGACACGCCTGTGTTTTAACCGCATTAAACCTGACACTGTTTGCGTCTCCCCAGTGGGAAGCCGCTTTCAGGCCCTGGTTCAGCCGGGTGATCATCGCCTCTTGTTTACACCGGATCTCTTCGATGCTGTCCCGGGTGTCTGGCACATAACTCTCTACCACTGTGCTGTCGTCTGCGTACCCAAATATACCGGGCATAAGCAGCAGGTCGTTGATATGCAGCAAGAATAGAGTGGCGGAGAGGACAGATCCCTGAGATACACCGGCATTTATACCATGAGGAGCAGACGAGTAACCATCTGCCAATAGGAATTCCGTAAGCTGGAAGCTTGTTTAACGGGCTACCATGCCAAAACTTATCAAAGGCCTTTGATATGTCGGGAGACACGACAAGCGATTCCCCGCGTTTCTTACATACGCATGCAGGCATACGCAGGAAGGTCCCCAGTAGATCGACCACGGCGAAAACTATATTGTCGATCACTGAGAAGATCGTTAGCTTCGAGGTATCCAAGGAGACGGCTGTTCAATACACGCTCCATAGTCTTACAGAGTATGGAGGTGATTGCAATAGGTCGATAATTAGATGGGTCGGCATGACTACCTTTCTTAGGTACATACTGTACATTTGCAAGCTTCCAGGTTTTCGGGACTTGTCCAGAACTCAAAGGTTCTAATGATTACTAATTTCTTAATTAATTATATTCTAATGATAACTAATTGCGTTATTGTCTTCTTTATTCTTATTTTTATAGTTGGTCTACTAGTATCGAAATCAATTTTTATTCATGTACATTTAATAGATATTACTTAGTACATTTAAGTACAGGCGGATTTGAGTATCAATATTAAATAAAAATGGAAACTTTAAAATATCTCCTCTTTGTATTTTTAAAAGACAGTTCTAAATGTAGTGTATGTTTGTATGAACTTTCAATAAAAATGATAATTGCAATAAACCTGTGCCAAGCAGTTGGACAAATAATGGTCCAGTGATGATTCAAATGAAACAAGTTCGACTATTTATTACATAAGCATAACCAACATCCAGTCGATTGTTGATAGAATATTTATAGACAGCAATCACTAGCTGTTTGCAAGCGATTTTGAAAATTGTAAAATCCACAAACGTAAAATAGAGTGCCTTTGTGCTATTATACCTTTTGAATTACCATTTGTTACTCAGAATAAGGCGAATGTAGCAAAAATGATCGTTTAATGGCGCATTCATACACGTGCCAGTAGTAAGTTATAAACGTAGTCACGGGAGAGTGTTGACATATATTTTAGGCGCAGTTTATTATTTCGTTAGCTAGTAATTACCTCGATGCTTGTTTGTTGCTGACAGATCCAATTACATTAAAGGGATCGAGCCCGCTCTATTAGGAGGCGCACTTTGTTTCTTCAACAAACACATTGTTTTCAATACCACTATTGCAAAATTACATGCCTTGCGGGCACCGATGGATTTTCATTCTATTGTTGGAACGCCACATTATTATTTCGCGAACTTTTGAATGTTATTCGTGGTCTGCGCTCGCAACTGTTTGTTATAAATGTGTTGAATAATATTAAATAATTATTTTCAATTTTCAGCTATTATTGCTGTTGTTTTTGACACATAATATTTCTATGAAAAAAAGTTTTACTAACTAAAGTTTTACTGACTAATTGCGTGTTTTATATTTGTAATTTCTGATTATAGAGCAGTTCGAATAATATGGCTCTAACAAAAATGGAAAAAATTCAAATTATCAACCTGTTTTTTGTGTGTGTGTTATACGCCTGGTAGTGTCACTCGAGTTTTAAATCGCAAAGATCTGAGGAGCACTGCGCCCGTCACCCTGAGACATAAGTTGACAAGTCCCATGTGCCTGTAACTTCAACAACACCTTCACCCTTCAAAACCGAAATGCAGTAATGCTCACATTACTGCTTGACGACAAGAATAGGTAAGGTGGCAGTACTTCCTTGGACGAACTCTTTCACAAGGAACTCTACAGGTACTAAATGTTCATTCAGGTGACGCAATAAATACGCGATTGTCGGAGTAATCGTTGTAGCGTTCTTTGATGGAATATAAGTTTCTTCTTCTAAATAATCTCCAACCAATCAGTAAGATCGAGTTCTTTTCATAAGAGGCAAAAACTGATCAGTTTAATCAAGCTGGGCGCAGGGGGCGTCAATCAGGGCACCTCGTTACCGAAACGACCGGTAATTTTCTTTCGCTGACCGAACGCGATTTCAAACACCGTCCTCCTAACTCTATATATAAATTAACTTCTATCTACTACTTTTACGTTGATCGGGTCTTTGGAGTAATGAAATTTTGATATCTTATCTCTAAAAAGCTTGGCAAAAGAATAGATTGCCGTTTTAATTTATCGGGTTACTTAGTTACATTGATTTGTTTGCAAACCTTTATTGCATATTATCTGTTCTATATCTTATCTTACGTTTTGTTATCTATTTATAATTATGACTTATGTTTTGTTGTAATTATTATTTACTTAATAAGTCTATATATACTAGAGCACTATCAAAAACGTTCGAGATAACCCGTGCGTAAAACTGTCTCGGCAATAAATTCAAGAAGAACCACGGGTGGTCCGGCCCCAATTGTAATTAAGCACCTTGAGGTAAGTAATTTAGCAACAATCGTGTTCTCCCGACGGTAGTTGCGTCGTAATTTTGTGTTTGTTTGCATCCCATTGTCTATGCAAGAAAACGTTTGAAAACTTTCTCCATTATTCTAAATTAATAATTCCAAGTACCTTATTGTGTTCTTAAAAAATCTTGCTACAGAAGTGTTTGAAAGTTTCATGAATAGAAATGAAAACCGAGGAATGGAAGCTACAATGAAATAGGTGGGTGCTAGTACGGTAGGAACGATTTACGAGGAAATACTGAACGGGGTCATGCGACGGTGGCGTTTAGTGTCCACTGCAGTAATTTCGGATGCTAAATGTTCTTCCTAAAGGTTTAAATTCCGTGGTCTGCGACAGCAGAGCGTGATTACCTCGTATCGCACCGACTCCCGACTATAATGACAGCAATAATTTGACCGTAATCGACCGCATGCCGCTTTGTAGTCGCCTTGGGATCCAAGTCCGATTTTAAGCTCGTTCTATTTTCCGCATCACTGGACAACTATCTAAATCAACGAGGATAATTGCCTGTGTTGCGTCGTTAGCCTAATCGAGAACCGGTAATAAACTTTACTTTTAGCTTTAGTATGGATAAAATGCGCACGGATTTTGTACTCATTTTAAACTGGCGATGCTCGAGTACCCATAAATTTGGCGAGACCAGTGCCAGAGGTTGATAAAAATTTTTGACATTATGAAACTTGGATACTAAAAAGATTTTGGTGAGCTTCTTTGCTCCTATTTCCATAAACCGATAGAAAAAGGATTTATCGTTAAAATTCCTGAAAAACTTTCAATTGGCTATATGTTTTTTTGTTAATTGTTTTGAAGTTATTGCTGCTCTACGATATTTTTTATTTATAATACCAAGTGATGAGATGAACAAGTCGCGCGATTGGTGGTAAGCGTCACGCCTGTCCATATCAGTTGCTGTATCACTCAGAGTTTTAAATCGCAAAGATCTGAGGGGCACTACCACTGCGCATATCACCCTGAGACAGAAGTAGACGAGTCTCATGTGCCTGTAATTTCACCAGTACCCTCACCCCTCAAAATCGGAACACTGAAATGCTTACATTACCGCTTGGCGGTAGAAATAGATAAGGTGGCAGTACTTCCCTGGACGAACTCATTTCATTTCAGGAGCTGTACTGCTAGTAATTTATATTTAATATTAAATAATATTTAGAAAATCAAGTAGTAAAGACTTCTACAATATTCGATCAGGCTAACTTAGTGACTATAATTAAAATAATTTGGCGGGGCAGGCAAAGTAGTGACGCAAGTGATTTAGTGACCTTGTTAATAGGGTAAGTTCATCAAACTTGGTCGACAGTCGCGGTCGGCGGGTCCCATGTTAACAACCCATCTCTATAGGCTCCTGTGATATTGACTTAATATATTTACTTCTCTATCTTACTTAATGTCGTACGTAACAAAGTGGAATAGGACAAAAGCTTTTTGAATATCGATCTGTATTTCAAGCTTTTACAAGGATTTTGAATTGTTTTTCTTCCCCGTTACTGAATGATATTATATTCAGTGTTACAATATTAGAGTTAGTGAAAGGAAATTAATATTTCGGCTTCTCGCTAAGTTGTTAATGTAAATTAAGTTCTTCGCGATATTAAAGACTTGTCAGTTACAATAGCTATCTTCATGGCTCTTACTTTCTTCAGAAAATCAATAAGGCAATTTCCTCTCAAATTGCCTATCTATTGTAAACAACTACTTAAATTGAGTAAAGCGTTGGATTTCTTATATAAAACCTATTGACCCGGGCGTGTGTAACTCACGGTCGGCGCGGGACACGCGGACAATAATGGCCTCCATAATTTGCCTGTAATGGGCCTTACACTATCGCACTGTCAGCTTTACCAAAAATAAGCTTCTTTTACGTAAATCTCCCACTGCGGCGCAACTGCCGTCCTCTTTAGCACTCTTTTAGCGACAGACACTTGCGAAATGACTTTGTTGAATCGTGTGTCCATTTATGAGTGGCAGTGGGTTACTTTAACATATGTATTTTGGTGTTGTTTAGTTACAAATAAGAGCATGGCAAAATGAGAGAAGTATCTTAACTACGTACAAAGTAACAGCGCGGTTTCGCTGTTAATGTAAATATTTGTCAGCATAGACTACCGTAGATGCATTGAAATATATGGTATAAATAAAATTCTATGCTTCGCCTTAAGACATACGAACTAAATAAGTAAATGAGTATCGCATACGATTTATAAACTTCTTAGCTAATATTATGTCTAACATCACTATTGGAATTATATTCATTACGTCATTAATATACATATAAAAATATTTTGAATGTATAAACTAAAAACATTTTGATTAAAGTAAATATTAATTATTTTTTTTATAAAATGTAACTGCGCATTTGACCTTCATCTCACCTGATGGAAAGTGACGATGAGGTCGACGATGATGCACACCTAAAAAATACCTATTCACTCTCACCTTGAAAAGGTCCAAGATATAACGTTCAGTAAACAAAGCTGCAGGCAGGGAATTCCACTCTATGGCCGTTTGCCATATAAATGTGGAAGCGTGACGCTTTGTGCGAATCGTTGGAATATCCACAACATAGGGATGGAATCCAAGCCTACGTCTAGTCCCCCGGTGATGGATAGGGTTAGGTGGAATTAAATCGTGTTATTCCATCACACTCTCTCCGTGATATATCCTGTAAAATACCTATAAGCAGGTAATTTTACGGCGGTGTACAAAGCTCTGCAGCTTCGCCTGTATAAGCCTCATGCCATAGTTGTTAATTGAATTCAAGGTGGACATTTGGTATGTAGCAGAGCCATCCCAACAAGTACTCCATGCACGACCGGATTTGTGCTTGGTACAGCTGAAGCAACTGTCCCGGTGTAAAGTAATGCCTCACCTTCTAAATACCTATCACATCTTTTTTATATGCAAATGGGAAGGGAATTTTTTAGTAGCAGTAGAGCTCCTTGTGAAAGAGTTCGTCCAGGGTAGTACTGCCACCTTGCCTATTCAGCATTACTGCGTTCCGGTTTTGAAGGGTAAGGACCGGTCAACTTATATCTCAGGGTGAGGGGCGCAGTTCCACTACCCCTCAAATCTTTGTGATTCTAGCTGAAAGCTCTGAGTGGCACTGCACCTGTTATGAACAGGCGTGTAGCTTATCATCGGGCTCACGATTTGTTCGTCCCGTCACTTAATATTATTAAACAAAGATAAATTTGTTTTTAAATTCAAGCTTTTAAGTACACTAAAGTAACATTAAATTGATTCAATGTTATGATAGTTTACTACCATGATATTCAATTGCTTTTGGGAAATCACTCCACTTGTTTGTTATAAATATTAATACAAAGATCGAACACAAAGAAAAAACCTTCGATTCTCTCACTTCGTTAAAAACCAAAAGAAAGATCTGCAGAAAGTATATAGAGAAATTGGTAAGGTCTGTTGACTCGTTCCGTAGCTCAGTTGGGAGAGCTATATCCCTGATATGGCGGGTCGCCGTTTCGAGTCCTGTCGGGTCCAAGGAATTTCTCTTTGTGTTTGATCTTTGTATTAATATTTATACTAAAGTGATCATCGTTTCGTTACATCAAACGTAAAATCGTATAGAGTTTGAAGCTAAAACAAATTTGATTATAATTCTGACTAGGAATTTGCAGCAATTTTAGAGTATAATAATATGCGCTAATTAGGGACTAATTTGACCTTATAAATTATACATAACTTACATTTGCCAGTTATCTGAACTAAATTTCAACATTTATGGTACATTTACTATTTGTAAAATTAAAACATTGAACGTATTTAAGCTTTATACAAACCTGTTTCAGTACAATCTGGAAAACATACGAGAAACGTGGTTTTTCTTTCTCTCCCTCTCTCTTCTTATAATAGTATTTCATATAAAAGTATCTGATACTTACGTCAAATGACATTAAATCCAGCATATATTTTTTTTTAATAATTAAGCTCACATTCTCGTAAGTCGTTGTAAAAAAAATATTCAAAATTATCGTCAACAAGATTCTCAAATACGACTAGTGCCCTTAAAGCTTAAGTACTGAAGTTGCGGGACACAACCAAGCTAACGGGCAATACAGCGTTTATTACGCAACTAAAGTTTTGGTACCCCAACAACGAGCTTTTACTATTTACACTGGATACCTATTATCACGGGAAATATTATAATTATGTGTACTAAAAAAGATATAGTGATTTAAAAAAGATGACCTCTATACAATTACTAGAGTTTCTTTTTTAATAGAGTTAGTAAAGAGTTTATACATTACAAACACGTACTCTTCTTAATTGTCTCTTTTTCTCCCTCTGGTCCTCGCTCTATTCTTTCTTAATTAAAAAATAGAATGTGAGGAAAATCTAAATACAAATCGATAACAAACAACATGGATGGCAATTATTATTATTTATATGTTCTAGAATATTATTATGAAGTATTATTTAATATTCGAGTGTAGTATCCTGAAATATTACTTAATTCACGATTATATACTCGAATACTTTAAATAATAAAAATTGCCACCGAAATTAGGTGGACAAACCCAACCCTAACTAATTTTCCCTTAAATACGATTTAGTCGAGAGTACAACTGTATGTGCTTTTTTATGATACTAAGTGACAATACGAACAAGTCGTGCACCAGTAGTCAAGCGCCATGCCTGTCGATAACAGTTGCACTGGTAAATCGATTTTTAAATCGCAAAAATCTGAGGAGCACTGCCACCGCGCCCGTTATTTTGAGACACAAGTCTCATGTGCCTGTAATTTCACCAGCACTCCTGCCCTTCAAAACCGGAACGCTGTAATGCTCACATTAATTTTTTATTTTATTTCGATATTTATTTCAGACCTCATGACCCACATAATGTATACCTTAAGGACTAATATACATAAAATATAATATGACAATAAAATAAACTAAATAACTAATCTATACGTATTGCACTTGTCGGCGACGTGTGGCGCAATTTGGTGTCAGGTAACCCGCCGCGGATTCGCCGATATATTAATGCTTGGGGGCAGAAATAGGTAAGGCGCTCTTGCTTCACTGGACGAACTCTTTCACCAGAATCTCTACTGTTACTACGTGCTAATTCATAAGTAGGCGCAGCACGGACAACTGTGTATAATGGAAGAAATTTTTGGCTATTCAACAAACATTTGCCGGTAGTATGTTATGCGGTGTCAAATCCATCCAATCGTCGAACGGTCGCTCGCCGATCCGGTGGTTGCTACCGTAAAACAAGAACCTATGAAACTATTAAACGCAACGTCAGAGCTCGGTGGCAGATTTCAGCGTCGGTTTTAACAGGTATGGACCACTTCAAATTGGATGTTGCAAGACACACTAAGCCATTCCACATGCTACTCTTTATTTAGAGGTATCTCTAGATAGAGTACTATTGATGAGGATCCTTTCGCTGTTTTGTATAATTCTCGAGTATAGGTTTCCACAAAAAGGATATTTCAGACCAAATCTACCATTACTACTACTACTGCGAATGAGTTACAAGGCTAAACGGTATAACATAGGGCATAAAATAAAAATCACGTATTTAATAAATATAAGTCGGTTATTGTATCAACACTGCACTAGAATTCTTCACCTTTGGAGTCCACTATTCATTTAACATCAGGAGGAATCATCTGCCTGTCAAGTATTAAAAAAAATGCTATAGCTATTTCTTCAATTTTTTTTTTGTTTGGTGAACAGAAAAGAGTTAGAATTAGTTTGAGTTATTCAGATTTTTGCCACTTGCTCTGCCCTTACAGGGTCCTAATGGTCTTAATTTTGTTATCTACCAACTTGTACTTGGCATTATGATACGCAATAAAGTATTGAGTATTGAATAGAAACAGTAGAGCTCCTTTTGAAAGAGTTCGTCCAGGGAAGTACTGTCTCCGCACGTATTTCTGCCACCAAGCAGTAATGTGAGCAATACTACGTTCCGTTTTGGAAGGATAAGGGTGCTGGTGAAATTACAGGCACATGAGACTTTTCAACTTACGTCTCAGGGCGACGGGCAGTGGCCCTCAGAACTTTGCGATTGAAAACACTGAGTGGCACTGCAATTGTTATGAAATGGCGTGTCGTTATGCCCAGGCCCACGAATTGTATGAACCGTCACTTGGTATTATAAAAAAGTTGAAACTTAAATTACAACGACTTATTTTCAAAATTCCTTATATTGGTTGATATATAGGGCTAACTTCCTTTATCTATCGTCGTACCGCGAGCAAAGAAAATACTTGAAGAAATTACTTCACCCCGCATCCGCCAGATGGCACATTTTATAAGATAAAATTTTACATTTGGTGACTCTCGCGTGACTCGTAATTTTGTTTCAAATTGATAATTCCTGTGTTAATTAAAGTGTTTTTCTTCCGCGAGATACTGTTCTTAGTACACTCTGAGACATTTGAAGTATAGTTAATTCCGACGATAATCCCCAATATCTGGCAAGCTGAGGCAGCCGGCAGCACATGGAACGAGTACGACAGGGAACCAGGTACTATGTTCTTACCTATCATTTTACGAACTGTTCCGTAACCGTCTTAAACCAAAACGCTGCAAGTCTCAGTAGAGTTTTTTATAATTTCCTTACAACAAGAATCTTTTTTATTTATTTATTTGGTTTACTAACAGCTATTGTGACTTATTTATTAGGTACATTGATTTGTGGTTTTAATTTCATTACAGGTAAAAAACACCTCATGCAAAAAATGACAAAAGAAACCTTTTCAACTTAACTATTTAATATTATTAGAAATAAATACGCCTACAAAACAAAATGCTATTTCATTTTTATATTTTTCAATACAAAGGCAAGCAATCTGCACAGACGTTCAATGTTTCGCTGTTTATATTATATAAGTTACAAATTCTGTATATGTAGGTATTTTTTTTATAATATTAAGTGACGGGACGAACTAGTCGTGTGCCTAAGCTACACGCCTGTCCATAACAGACGCAGTGCCATTTAGACCTTTAAATAGCAAAGGTCTGAGGGGCACTGGCAGTGCGTCCGTCACCCTGAGACATAAGTTGACAACTCTATTGTGCCTATAATTTCCCCAGCACACTTACCTTTCAAAACCGGAACACAGCAATGTTGACGTTACTGCTTGGCGGTAGAAATAGGTAAGGTATGCAGTACTTTCCTGGACGAACTCTTACAAGGAGCTCTATTGCTACTAGAATAGAATATAATAGAAATAATATCTATAGGCAGTTACCCAGCAAGACAAATTTATGTTTTTTTTAAAAAAATCCTTATTTTACAAAGTAAAATTATAATGGCTACAAAGAATTCTTTAATATTTAATGTACTCTATCTCATTTATCGAATGTACTATGTCTAATGTACAAAGTAAGTTAAATGCGTTTGTTAAGTTATTGAAAAATTGCAAAAAAAAAACGAAAAATCCTTGTTGCAGCCATTTCTTATAATGCTGTTTTTGACATTTTATTGTATTGGTTTGACATGGTAGTGTTCCTCATCTTCCTATTTCACAACCGCAGTTCGTTAAACCCATCAAACGCAACGTGTCAAACAATTTTTTTTAACCGCAAATACTGTCCATTCCATTCGTTTTGAAATAAACGCCATTTATGTGTTTTTCGCATTTTGATCCTCACGAATCGAATTTTGCCTCCACCAAATATTTTGAAGGCAACGCCAAACGTGTAGCGTAACGAAGCAGTGGGCGTGGTCGGAAGCATTCTCGAGGTTTACGAGCCCTTTACTATCTTAATTAATCTGGGCTGGCTGAGGTCTTTATTACCACCTTCACGCTTATTTAGTCGTTTCAAAAGGTAAATCCGTTCGGACGTCTACAAGGTACTCCATTTTTTTTATAATGCTCACATAGCTCTTTAGTTGGTAATTCCCTCTTTTAGAGTAAAATATTCATTAGGATTTTTTATTCTTCTTTATCTTTTAAAATATACATTTTTAATTATGTTTCTTCTTCAATTAACAATTTAAATTAATAATTAAACCAAAGCGTTCTCCAGCTTACAACGGCGTCTGCCTTAAAATTATTCATATAGCTTAGAGGCTTTAACCCTTGTAGCCGTAAATACTAATTAACACTTTGTATATAGGTTCATTCATATTATATTTATTTATATACCTGGCTGAAATTCGGTATAAGAAATTTTTTTTTATTGTATTAGGCATTAGGCAACATTCGGTTTCGAAAAGCACTTATAGTTTGATTTGGAAGAATGCTTGCCACCTACTAGGAGCTCTGGGTTCAATTCCCTCAGACAGCTTAGTGTACTAAATTATCAATTTGTTTTAACGATGAAAGAAAACATGGTTATGAAACATGAATGTTGGATAATTGTTTCCCATAACTCTTAAGAGACGTGTGAGGACTGCTTACTGTATTTGAGGTCATCAACCCGCATTGGGTCAATGCTGTAGACTATGTTCCAAAACCTTTTAAGACGAAACTCGTGTTCCTCGAATGGAACTTATACGTTTATGACAACAATAATGATAATATGAATTCAAAGATTAAGAAATTTTTGAACAGTACGATCAAAATCATATTGCCGATGAGATTTTATAATTTAGTGATCAAGTTTTATAACTCTAGATTAAAGTAGGTATCTTGTTGTTTTAACCGGATATTTCTACGGATAGGACTACTTAACCGAACGTTTCAATTCTCAAGCGACCCGAAATCATATTTATTCTTTACTGTGTATTTAGGTCACGGTTTGAAAATTAAGATGAAATCACTTACACTCAGAAAGCATGTTGTAGGCACTCGTATCTTAAAATAGTGACTTTTAGCTCGAGTACTCCAATAGTATATAATATACTATTGGAGTACTCTCTGAGATATATAATATCGTACAATCAGATCGAATATTTAGGTAAGTTTGTAAAGTTCTAGCCCTCAAATGGATTTTATTTCCGTCAGGAAAACAGCTTTGACAAAGGGTGAAATACAATTCGTTTTTACGACTGCCTGCTTTCTGGTAAATTGCTATGTTTTACGGTCACGGGTGGATGTCCGTAACATTGAGGTGAGTGCTCGATTTCCAATTAACTTTGACTCTAGAGAATAAGTTAAGACGTTTTGTTCGTTTCGAATATTTTCGACTGAGCGATTTGTACTATACCTACAGTAGGCACAGTTCGTTAATTGCTCGTAATTAGCTTTTATTTATTTTTACTTGGTATGGATGTTTCAATTACACACATACTTGTTGTGAAATGTATACTAACAAAAACATTTTACGTAAATTAATTTAGTGTATGGCGTTATTCATTGTGTAGTGCATTAAGTTTTAACAAAATATGAAAAAAGCATGTGATTGCTATTGAATTAATTGCTATGCGGATTCCCACCTTTGCAAAGTACCTATTTCTATTTGAATCGTGCTTGGCAAACGAAGTACTGGGGGAAAACTTCAGCTACTCTTGACAATGTCTAAATAATCCTGACTACGCAGTCACAGCAAAGCCTACGAGATCCGCCAGATGGCGGCACGCAGTACATTCATTGACAATTGAACAGATGGCGCTCATGAACGCTGGTATTGCTACGAAGTTCACAACATTTCTCATAGATGGCGTCGTTTAATCCAAAGGGAGTTCGTATGATTTTCATTAAAACCGTCGTGATTTGTTAATTAATCGTGTTATATTGGAAGTTAATCGTAATCGCTTTTCGAAATTTTACGTGTCTAATGACTCGTAATTTGGTTGCAATTTAGTACACGACTTAGACAAATTCAAATTCTTAATTCTGGTCTCGTTCATTGAAATAACAGTTTCACTTTACTCTTTTTTAATCCCGGACCGTTATTATGTGCAAATATACTCAAGTGAATATCAAGGAAAAACATTCTTCCAAAAATCTCAACAAGAAATGTAATTTCAGTCAGAAAATTCAATGTCACTTTGTTTTTATTTGTCTTTAAAAGTTGATTTAGCGCGCGCGAATGGTTCTCGGTTTGTGGGCCTCTGACACTGGCTGTCAATATCGCCCTTGTTGGGAAACTTTTCAAAATTGGAATTCCGAAGTTCAGAGAGACGTGTCGGATCGTAGTTCGTTGGTGCACGCTCCATCTCTCAAAGGAAATTCGGCAACGGCCCATGTATTTACGCCGGAATTGAATTATCTACTGTGCCGTAGATTATTGCATTTACTCAGCGTGAAATTGCTAAATACTGAAAACGGAAAACATTCAATTATCGTTTGTCGCGTTTTTGTACGCCTTTGCAAAGTATTTTTATTCCAAAATGTACCTACTTTAATCTTTAGTAATTGCGACACTAAGTGTAAATAAAATACTATGATTGCTTTGTAGTTTCAGTTTTTTACAGCGACAATAAATTTTTCGGAACCATGTAACTTTAATAAAGCGCTAACCGAAAAGATTGTCATTTATCATTTGTTGGATTTGTGTACGATTTTGTGAAAGTGAAAATTTTTACCAAAACGCGCCTACCTGTTTCTTAGAAATTGTTTGATAAAGTGGCCAATAAAAGAGTTTTTTTAATGATAGCTCGTGAAACGTTCTTTATAACTTTAATTAATTTTGAAATGTAAAATATTAACACGTCGCCGAAAGAACTTATTTACTGTTTTTGATTTAAATGAATCTCTTCTTTAAAATTCAACATAAAGAGCCTTGACAAAATTTTTTGAAAAGTTTAGTAACTTTTTTGTCTAAACTTTCTTTAGCATTAGATACAAAAGAGAGTGCAATATTTTTACCTGCGCCTATAATAAAGGAATAACAAGCGTCGGGGAAATAATATACTTAACTCGGCTTTTAGATTTAAAGCGTGAGCCGGTTTATTGGACACGGAAAATGAGTCTAAAGTTGCATTGTGGGGATTAAATGCAACCCAATTAACTGGCGCCGAGTCCGTGCCTGGCTTGGCTCGATATCAGATTAGCTCCTCAACGGATTACATTAGTGAACGTCATACAGCTATCCACTGTACTATCTATCCAATTATTGCCATGCCATTCAATAGTCATGCAGATTAGATGTCTCTACATTATGTTATGGTCATGTCTAGGGCGTCCTCATCTAATTTCGTGATAAAACATAATTGTGTAATGAAACAACTGATTGTTTGAAAAAAAAAAAAACTAAAGTTTTTATTAGGATTGTTATTCTGTCTTTTAGTCACATTACTGGAGATATACATATTATTTTCAACAAATATTTCTAGAATTAATACTTAATTCAAAACACTGTTAACTTGGGCAATTACGTGTTAGTCACTTTAACTCCGTGACACATACTTGCCTAATTACGTTATCACGAAATTATACAAGTTTTTTATTTTCTTCGTCTTTATGAACATTATCTCTCTCTCTAAGAGTTGTCCAAGGAATACCGAATTCTTTTGATGCTCTGTAGAGGGTGTAGGGTGTGCTTAAAACCTTCAATGTGTACTCTGATCGTGATATCAGTTGCAACTACTACTTTAACGTTTATATTTTAAGTATATATATAAAATTAAATCAAATGACGGGACATTCAGAGCTTTAAACTGCAGTCCTGAGGGGCACTAACATAAAGTTAACAAGTCTCATGTGCCTGTAATTTCATTAGCATCCTTACCCTTAAAAACTAGAACGTAGTAATGCTCAAATTACTTGCGGAAGATATAGCTATGGTGGTAGTAATTCTCTGGACGAACTCTTTCACAAGGACGAACTCATTCATTCAATAATTTATGTAATCATTGCATAACGTGGGTTATGTAAAACTTCTCTACTTCAAAATCTCTATTGATCCTATACTCTGCTGTTATTATGCAATATAATAATATGGATTTTAAGAATTTTTAAAATTGGTTACCTAATTACAAGCGTGCACACCTGACCATGAAGAATATCGCAGCTCTGAAATAACGGGGGAAGACAACTTGTTTAACTGTTGCCACGCTGTTTATGGTTCATGTAAATTAAATGCAATATGTACTGTCCAAAACATTATTCTATAGGTATTAAACATTTAGTTATTGCATTGTGCTGAAATTACGGTACTTCACATCATTTATGTACAACAATACTGGCCGCCTTGTCCTAAGTAACGCATTTGCATTTTGGTAACTTTCGAGATATGGCACCTAAGATTTTTCCTTTAAAAATCAATTATTACGCTGATTTTGCTTAACAATAAAACTGAAACTAAATAAGACATTTAAAAACAACCGCTTATAGAGGGTGGTAGATCTCATTTCACTAATTCCATATATGTTTATTAATTCGATCGAATCGATTACATTAGTTATGATAAGGAGGGCAAAGTGTGTTACTCAATGTACACCGTGTGACCGTGTGTTATATAATAATCTGTATTACGCGAACCATTTCTCAAAATTGACTTGTGCCTTGTAATTTGGGCTGCGTATTTATATCTAGAACGGGGACCTTTATTTAGAAATCTCAGAACAAGGATTGAATTTTCTTTGAATTCTCAGAACAAGGAAGGAGCCCAGAGTCCCAAACATTATAAAGAGAAGGTCGAATATTATTTGATTTTTAATTCGGGACGTAATCACGTACAAAACATATTTTATTTTATTTAGGGATTGGTCCCTTCAAGACTATGAACGTTGCAATATGTCCCAAAAGGTCGAGGTAAATAACATAAAATATGTTTTATACGTGATTAAGTCCCGAATAAAAAATCAAATAATGTGTAAAAATCGTGAAAGTTTAAATGAAAGGAAGGTCGAATAGTTCTCGAGATACAAAAATCTAAATGCCCTGTGTTAAATATGCCTAATGAATTATATTAATAAGTTTCTCACAGGTGGCGCTGACGGAAAAATAACCATGAAACCATACAAAGATCTGTAACAAACACTTAGGGATTTGTAAGACCTGCTGAGTCGGTGTGTAGCTCAGTTGGTTAGGCGAAGGCCCCGATATGGCAACAGATACTGGTTCGAGTCCAGTCTGATCGACATAATTTTTCTTAGTGTTGTTCAATCTTTGTACCAATAATTACAATTTAGGGAGCAGTAGGAAAGGAGGGCCGAATGAGTCTTATTATTATTTTCATTATTTACTATACTGTTGTTCAATTCATTTATTTATCGGCAAAATAGAGTTTTTTATATCACAAGATATAAAAAAATCTCTATTTTCGTAATATACAAATTACCCTAACAAGTTTAAGATGAACAATTTGGTTCAATTTGCTTTTCGCGTGATTTGAATTTTAAATTTCCACTGTAGAGGTGTGAAATGGAATTGCGGCACGGTGCAAATATATAAAAAAAAACTTAATAATATTGCATCTTTTCTCTTGGATATTAATAAATAAATTCCTTAAATAATATTTACTATAAACTTCAAATTTATTGTCCGGTTCTTAGTTTTTTTATTAATTCTTATTATTTTGCGGTTACGATGCCTTTTTTACATCTTGTCTTGTATATAAATATAACTACACAGAACTGAAACATTATTTATACGTAAGTGGCTCCCAGTATCTTTTTTAACCGACCTAGAAAAAGGAGAAGGTTCTCAATTCGAGGGAATTTTTTTTGTTTGTATGTTACGCGATAACTCATTTGTGACCCGATTTTGATGATTCTTTTTTTGCTTAAAGGGAGTGCCTCAGTACTGGTCCCATTTAAATTTGAAGAAAATATTCCACCTCCAAGGGTGACAAACTAAGGGATGAATGATTTTCGAGGTCGGGTTTATTTAGTACTATGTATTGAGATTATTAAATACTCTTACGGTTTTACTAAGCGCAAAACACATAGTTCATCTCCGTTAGATGCGCCATATGATGATGTAGAAATGGCCAATCGTTTGGCTTTTAATACTAAATTCAGGATGACTGTTACTGACTTGGTTTCAAGTTGTTTAATCCTGTACTGCATTGTTAAGACGCAATTATTAACATACACGCATATACACGTCATTGTAAATAATACTATATTATTTTTATTTTACAATTTTATTGGAAATTGTGTCATGATGTTAAAATGATAACCATGAAAAATCCATGACGTACACAGATGGCCGCTGATGTCCTCGGCTGCGACACCGAGCAAAAAATCCTTGCTTTTTTCATATAATATTTATCAGTTAAGCGTTAGTGGCTCTGATTGCCCCAGCAAATACAATGGCGAGCTATGGTATACCCTTTGAACTCATATAATTGCTTAAGTAGTGCACCTGAGAGCGTTCGGTTAGGACGCTACTAATATTCTCCACCGGAAAAACTTGACGCGAGTATACAATGAACTGGAAAGAGAACATTGTCCATTACAGTCATTTCGTTATGTACTAACAAAGGAATAAAACGATTGCGTGTGTCAGGATACAACAAAATGTCAACGATTGCGAAGGAAGAGATACATGAATCTGGCTAGCTGTTTCTTTCCAGATTTAGTTCTAATGTTTTGTATTGTTACTGTTGGTCTTTAATTTCCACTGATAAATAGTTATTTTCAGATTGTTTGCCTCATAAAAGCAAACAATAAAAAGGCAAAACAAACCACTTAAAACATCTTAAAAAGCTCATTTCATCACTATTTTTTATAATTCAATTAGACATTTTATTCATTTAGTATCATAATATTACCATAATAATCGTATATTTTTTGTGAAAATTCTCTAATAATTTGTAATTATTAATACAAAGATTGAACAACAAAAACAAAAATTCTTTTGATCTGATTGGACTCGAACCAGTGTCTCAAATCAGTGTGTGTCGGGGCCACCTTTCAACCAACTGGGCTTCACACCGAGTCAGCAGATTTTACGAATTTCCCTAAGGATAAGGATCAGCGCCACATGTGAGAAACTTATGAATTATAATTTTATTAGGCACATTTAACACAGGGTACATAGATTTTTGTATCTCGAGAACTATTCGACTTTCTCTTTGTAATGCTTCGAATTCTGGGCTCCACCCTTGTTCTGAGAATTCAAACAAATTCAAACCTTGTTCTGAGAATTTTAAATGAAGGTCCCGTTTTAGATATAAATAGACAGCCAAAGTCACAAGTACGTCAATTCGGTTTTGAGAAATGGTTCGTATAATACAGGTTATAATTTTATATGTAACACACGGACTGTGCGTAGTCCTTTTTTGCTGTACGTTGCGTAACACACTTAGCCCTCCTTATCATAAGTAACGTAATCGACATTTTAAGTTAAATCGAAATTGAGTTATTAACATATCAGGGATCAGCGAAACGAGATCTACAACCACACGTAATCGGTTTTCTTATATCCTATTTAGTTTCAGTTTTGTTATGTTATGAAAAATCATCGTAACAGACGTTTTTCAAAGAGTCATAGTCAAAGTCAAAGAATCAATATTCCATAGGTAAAATATATTTGCACTTGAAAATGTCACATTTAACCAACTTTTGATCTACTGCCCGTTCACTACGTTGACTTCCCTGAGCAGAACGAGCAAGAAACTCTAGAGATTAATTTTTCAAATAAACTTAAATGCTATGAATATACTTTGAATCAAATTTGTGTGGAATATGGAGCCGTGTCGTCTTTCCATACATCTTTATCTAACACGCAGACTTAA
>NW_020654422.1:7848102-7854974 GCF_003589595.1 Hyposmocoma kahamanoa
ATTCAAAGTGTATTCCATAGCATTTAAGTTTATTTGAAAAGAGCAATCCCTAGAGTTTCTTGCTCGTTCTTCTCAGGGAGGTCAGCGTAGTGAACGAGCAGTAGCTTAAATGTGACGTTTTCAAGTGTAAATTTATGTTACCTATGGAATAAATAATCTTTGACTTTGACTTGTGTATAGTTAATATTGCCAATTTTGTCGATTATGGCCACCATTTAAACAGTATATTTGTGCTACGGCTGATGGAACTGAAATAATCAACCAAAAACTAATTTCAGGAGTATCAATCTATGAATTTTGTAATGTGCAATGTTGCCAACATGATGGCTAGTTCGAATATGCAGACATTAATCTAATGCGCGCGAGTCCCGGGGGAGTCTCGACGTTCATTGCTTTGCATTAATCTGGTTTCATCCGCAGCTATAGTATTGATGGAATTGTTCCCTATTTCAGGGGACGCTATAATTTTGCAATTTTTTAATAAACCGTGGATAGAATCTAAATTAATATTTTTTAATGTTAGTATCTTAAAATTGTGTTAGGTATTTGAAAAGTAGCGGTGTTTATATGATACCGAATGACGGGACATACAATCATGCGCCTGGCGTTAAGCGACACGCCCGTCCATGAAAAGCTTGCACATAAATCCACCATTATAAACAATTTTTACACGAACTTGAATCAGAGTACGAAAAAATCTACTGTAGGTAGTATTTTTTAAACCCTCGTGGATACTTTAATGCATGCATAGTGATAATATATATCTAGGAAGATAATATTCAACCTAGTTAATCTAATGTGCGTCCACCCCTAGAGTACAAGTATACGACACTCATTGGATTGCTCTAATCTGGTCCCCGATCCACTCTCGAGCCCCGACGATCACTCGATTATCCACTTTTGATAAACTTTCAACCTTAACCTTGTAAATTACATTATCGTAAATCACATCTGAGACTAATGAGATTGTTTGCTTTCAAAACTTATAATTTTTAAAGGAACAGTACAAATCTTTTGGAACAATGATTTATTGTAATTTAAAAGGCTCCAATAAATCAAAATATCTAAGTAAAAATAACTCATTGGTTTTTACTGTTGTGTATACTCTGGCGTATGGGTGTGTTTTTTTTTGTGTTCTGAACCGTGAATGGCTATGGCAGAATATTAGGGTAATTTTCAGGTTAGTTTTCTCTGTTTCATTTCGGCAATAATACAAATTATAATATATACTTTAATGTCCCCTGTAGCTAAGTAATAAACTGTGTATCTATTGTTCATTTGAATGTTCTTTATGTATCAAATAAACTATGTCTACTTTTCAGTAAAATTTTAATTTTACGGAGAGAAAATTATAATCTTATCATACCACGTCGATATGTTAAGTCAATAGCTCCATCTGATAGTTTTCGTAATCTTAAAAAAATTAGGAATATAATAATAATATGTACAGATATTACCAATTTTATAAGCGTAAGAAATGAAATGTTCTTTACATAAGTAATTTTGCTTCAAATACAAGTAGCAAAGTGTTACAAATTTCTGCAATAGAGTCGTCGTTTACTTAAAAAGCAGCACTCAGACTGGATAAATTACTTACTAAGAACTGCGCTCAAGTGAGAAAGTCACGATTTGCAGAGATGCTGTTGGAGACCATTGTTTATCAAAACTAACACAGGCATATAAAAAAAAGAAACGGTGTAATTTACTTCACATTTAGCCCGTTCTCAAATTTTGGTGCAACTTACCATCAAATTTCTAGAAATATGAATAAATTATATTTAATTTTTAAGTTTATTGAATGTCACGATGTTTGCCCACTATGATATTCGATTATTTTTATGAAATTATTCCTCTAGTTTGTTACAATTATTATTTATTTTATTTTATTTATTTATTCATTTTTATTAACAAAAAGATCGAACGAACCACTTAGAAAAAAGTCGCCAAAAACCAAAAACAAGGATCTGCAATAATCACATAGACAAATTCGTAAGGTCCGCCATTTCGTTCCGTGGTTTAGTTGGCATAGCGTTTGGCACGGTTTGCTGGAAGACGTTGGTTCGAGTCCAGCCGGATCGAAGGATTTTTTTTAAGTGTTCGATATTTGTGTTAATAATTAAATTACAACTTTTTAATTAAAAACCGACATCAAAATCTTAGGCTCAATTTATATTGCGGCGGAACGGAATGGAATTTTTATAACACTATTGTACATAGCGTAATGAACTTTATGGTCAATTGTGTAACGTACAAAATAGATACGAGCCAAAATCGCAAAATGCGCGAGAATTCCGCGGAAGATTTTGGCTCGTAGCTTTTGCTGTGTTCTTTACTGCTGTCCTCGTCAAAACGAATCGTATGAGCTTATGCTCACACACGGTAACTCCTTGTACACTGTTCTTGTTGCCTGTTCCTGTCTCCCATCTGTCATTTCTATCGTCAGATCAGCTCTAGGTCACCATAACATTTTATTTTCAGTAATAATAATAATAAAGCACATACTCAACATTGGAATTATACATCTATGTGTCAAGTTTTCAGTTTATGTGTCAATAATTTGGCAATTTTGATACACTGGGGCAAGCGTCAAATACTACGTAATCATAGCGGACCATGTACAACTCTATGTTATGTATGTAAATATCTTTAGCCCTTACATTTGCACTCCAATACTCCGGTCATAGATATGCAATACCGATATTGGACATCTAGTTATCGATGTATCATAAATTAATTAAGGCCTAATTTAGTACCGACCTCCAACTGTTTCGACCGGCACAATAATGTACATGTCAAGTGTATTATAGCTGCTGTAGAAGTGCTATTGATGTACTATTATAGAACTACGCGGTCAACAGTGAAACTAGCTTGATTTGGTGAATATTACAGATTACGCCAGCAGGTTTTGTAGGCATAACTCTGTTCAATGTAATGATATCATACTAATGTATTAAGAAGTGTGCTGTTTAACGTTGTTTAAATTCTATTTCATTATGTTTTCATTATTCATTATACACACAAACACATACTTAAATGGAATGGGGTCCAGAGCAATTCACTGATAGATGTGGGCACAGCCAAAATTATTAGATCTAGAAAGGTGAAAACTCGAGGGTATGTAGCTTTTAAACGTACTAAGAACGGATTTTTCAAAATTCGAGCCAGAAAAGGGTGAAAAAGGGTAAAAATGTTTGTATGAAAAATTGAATTCCATGAACTTACAAAGATGAAACATAATACATAATTTTAAAATTTAAATGCTAAAAGATTGAATTAACGTTTTTACAAAACTATCCCTAAGTAGGGGTGAAATGGGGTAGGTATTAAAATGTATAAGGAAAAGTTTAAACACATGGTGTGATTTGATTGAAAACTTGATTTGGATACTTTATATACATAATAAATAAACACATATTTTGCTTTTCATAATAACCCTTAAATAGGGGTAAGTTAGTGACTTAACAAACATACATATATTGATAAAACCTTTCCTATAGAAAATCATATTTCTTACATTTGCAAAACTCGAAAGTTGGCATAAATATGCTTCAATACAAATAATAAAAGTTTATTAATGACATTTTAATTAAACAATCCATAACAGAGGGTGAAACAAATTTTGTATTGTCTTTTTTAAACCCGCGTTTGGATTTGCGTCATACTTGGCTTAGATGCATAGCACAGAATATTAAAAGTACCTATCTACTGAGTAGTTCCTAGGTGGGTAATAAGTTATGAAATTAGTAAGTACCCTATCTATTTAAATAGTAAGAAAATAAATACAAAATGTATTAATTGTTTAGGTGTAAACGTCTGCGCTGACGAAGTCGCTGGTAAAAACTATTATTTATATATTTCATTTGCAGTATTTAACTTTAGTAGTATAAGTACAATGCAAGTAAAAATTTCACGCGGACGAAGTTACGGGCAATAGCTAGTAATGTATATCTTTTTAAATGCGTAACTTGGGTAGATGTGTTGGGTTTCGTTTTAAATCAAATGAAATCCGAGCTGTATGAAATTAAGTTTGAAAACAATTATTTGTTTAATGCAATTTGTACATTACGAGAAATTCTCAAAAACATAAATTAAAATATTTCAATAGGTATTTCAAGTGAATATACAATTTTTGTTTTTGTATTAAACATATTATTAGGATTATAAAATGATTAAAAAGATCCAACTTTTTAATTAAATAATAAATTCGAGATTGATCTACTAATTAGTTTTATAATTGTACTGTGTTTGATAATTGTTGATTCAGTTACTCTGTTTGTTTACACTTTTGGTAATATCACTTGTCATATTATTATATGTATAGCTGATTAAAGAAAATTAAAATCTCGAAGTACATAAAATCATACACATGGCGACCATGTTGGCAAATGTGTTACAGGCAAAAATATTCTACAAATTCAACACACGTTTACAGAGATTATACGTTTTAATGCAGGCAACTGTATCACGATTTATGGTCTTACTACCTAAGCTTACCTGATTTTTGTGAGTGTTTTTATAACCACACCGGTCTGTGGGGCTGCAGGCATCAGCAAATGTGGGCGCGCGGATTCAGCACACGCCGTCTGATGCTCGCCGACCTATGCCCTACGTGATACGACTAAAGATTGCATCTCGGCTGATGTAGATATTTGATCACGTTTAAAACGAATTGTGTTTTTTAAACTTATTAACTGTTTGTTTTGTTGCAATATTTCATCGCATTCAAAGTTATAAAACCTGCCTGCATGTTGTTTATGATAACATTTTATCATTAGACATATAGTTCTACATACGATACACAACATCATTATTTAAAATTACTGTAAGCATCCTTGGGCAAAATGTGTCATGTCTTAATTGCAATATAAGTTACAAAACACTATTTTTAACGGCCTCCAAAAAAAAGAGGAGGTTCTAAATTTGAGTGTATTTTTTTGTGTGTATATTACGCGATTACTCCGACACTTGTGAACCAATTTCGATGATTCTTTGTTGGAAATGGGACACTTCAGTAGTAGTTCCATTTCAAATTTGAAGAAAATATTCCACCTATAGGTAAGGGTGGGAAATTAGGGGATAAATCCGGTTTATTGTCATCCCCTTTCAAAGTGATTATCCAATTTTTTTCCAATAAAACATGGCAAGTAGATGTACAAACTTTTGCGACCTGTTCTTTTTTTAAAGTTATAAGTTTTTCATGAGGTGTATTTAATATATTACACAAAGTACGGTATTTTGACATCTTTAATTTCAAATACGAATTAGAAAATACAATCATTATCACTAACCGGATACCATGTAATTTTTGAAACATCTTTATATATTTGAAACATCTATCTACATATAAGGAAATACACTTTTATGGAGTAAGTGACATATAAATACGTTAACTTTTCGCGTGTAATATATATTGTACATCCTTCCTAGAATTGGTTACCTACGAGACAGGCTTTGCCTAGTGTAGGGGCCAGTGTAACCGATTTAAACGAACTTTAAAAGTACGTATGTCTTAAACAGACGTATTCCATAATGTGTAATATAATGTATTCTCACTTCTATGCCTGTTATCTGTAATTGAACTGTATTTGTTTTTATGTACATACAAAATACTTTCTTACTTACTTACGTATTTAAAATTCTAATACAAGCACTTTGAATACTGCTTAACCCTAAGACATTACATATTACTTGTATTATTTTCGCGACGTGTGATGGTCCGTTGAATTTCATATAGAGCTATGTATGATGCTAAATATGATTTTGTTTTATAATATCAAGCGACCGGATTATCAAGTCATGCGCCTGGTAATAAGCGACATGCCTGTTCATGATAGTTGCAGTGCCACTTGTAGTTTTAAATCGCAAAGATCTGAGGGGCACTGCTACTGCGCCCGTCTACCTGAAACATAAGTTGACGAGTTCCATGTGCCTGTAATTTTACCAGCACTCTTACCATTAAAAACTGCAAAACAGCAATACTTACATTACTGCTTGACATCAGAAATATAGATAGAGGTGTTCAAGTAATGTAATTTTAAACATTAATTTGTTATGCCGCCGATGTGAATATAGATACCGCTATTCCATGTTCATAAGTACTTGTTATTCGTAATACATGAGTTTTTATGCAAGGAAGGCCAGTAAAATGCAGTTTTAAGATAGCGCCAGCAGAACCGCCGCGTGCGCCTCATATTTCACATGCTTGTCTTGCTCCCTATTGGCCTTACGCTTATTTCATACGTGATGTGGAACCACAATCCTTGTACGGATCTCTTTCTAATGTCTTTTTGTTAGTCTTAAATGATGGGATACACTTTTGTGAGCACACTTAGCTTTACACTTTGTACTGTCCATATAATAAATGGTATAGAGTTTGTTTTAAATCTTAAGTGCAAATCTGGATATGCTGCTGACTGTACCTGCGTGTACGTAGGTATGCGCAACGACCTTATCTTTGTAATCTATTGGTGTTCTTAATCCATATAATTATTATTTTTTCTTACCAAGTGACTGGACGAACAATTCGTTCTCCTGGTGATAAGCGACACGCTTGTCCATAGCAATTGTAGTGCCACTGAGACATAAGTTGACACGTTCCATGTTCCTGTAATTTCATCAACACGCTAACCCTTCAAAACCTGAGCGCAGTAATGCTCATATTACTGCTCGGCGGCAGAAATAGGTAAGGTGGCAGTACTTCCCTGGGCGAACTCTTTCACAAAGAGCTCTACTATTAAAATAATGAGCTTATTTTAAGGAATTAGTTACAATGTGTAAGTGCCTTTGAAAGATGAAGATGTTGTAGTAGGTATTTTTACGCACGCGCACACACACACACACACACACACACACACACACACACACACACACAC
>NW_020654422.1:7854984-7858374 GCF_003589595.1 Hyposmocoma kahamanoa
ACACACACACACACACACACACACACACACACACACACACACACACATATATATATATATATATATATATAATATATAATAACAAAGCCATTATAAAAATTTATTAAAAGTGTAATATCGTGTATAATGAAAACAAATATTAAGTGAAAACGGAAAGAGAACGAGACACTGTAAAGGAAGAGTGTATTTATTAACGCTGCGACACAAACGAGTAAACACGGAATCTACTTTATATTAAACCGAGCGGTCCATCAGACGCGCTATTAGCCTACGTCGGCGGCTGGAGTTTAGTGTACTTGAAAGTTGTAGACACGGCAAATGGCATTTTAGAGAAATGATGAATTTAATGCAGTACTCGTCTGGTTGGAGAATAGTTATCTTCGACGTAGTAGATATTGCCTCGCGAATTTTCGTTTGCCTTGAACATAATTTCCCAAAGTGGTCCCTACCGCCCCCCAGTGGGTGCTGAAGAGTCCTAAGAGGGCGGTAGGTGCCTCGAAAGCAATTTCAAAGTCAAAGTCTCTTTGACTTATTTATTCCATAGGTAAAATAAATTTACACTTGAAAACGTCACATTTAAGTTACTGCTCGTTCACTACGCTGACCTCCCTGAGAAGAACGAGCAAGAAACTCTAGGGATTGCTCTTTTCAAATAAACTTAAATGCTATGGAATACACTTTGAATCAAATTTGTGTGGATTCTGGAGCTATGTCGTCTTTCCATACATCTTTATCTAACACGTAGTCTTCAATTTTGTAATATGATTTTTCGATCAAAATATTTTAAATGTAGTTTTTAAACTTAGGAATTGATAAACTTAATATATGCTCCGGAATCTTATTGTAAAAACGTATACAGTTCCCCATAAAAGAGTTGTTTACCTTGGTTAAACGAAATCGTGGTACCATGAGTTTGGACTTAGCTCTAAGGTAAATATTATGGATATCTTCTTTCTTATTGAAATTATGTATATTTTTACGGGCATATAAAATATTTGAGTAAATGTACTGTGATGCCACAGTCATGATACCAGTCTCCTTAAACTTTTCTCTGAGAGATACCCGAGAGCCTAGACGGTACACAGAACGAAACGCTCGTTTTTGCAATACAAAAATGTTTTGAATATCTGCCGCTTTACCCCACATGAGAATCCCGTAGGACATTATACTATGGAAGTAACTAAAGTAAACTAGTCTAGCAGTACTAACATCGGTAAGGTCACGTATTCTGCGGACTGCGTATGCAGCGGAGCTTAATCTGCTGGCCAGGGACGATATATGTGGAAACCACTGAAGTTTACTATCTAAGGTCACTCCCAAGAAGACTGCTTTATTAACAATGTCTAACTTTTCTCCGTTTATTTCTATGCTTGGACTAGTCGATTTTACGTTAGGTAATTCAAATTTAACACATTTTGTCTTCTTGGCATTAAGCAATAAATTGTTAGCATTAAACCAATAAACTACCTTAGAGAGGGTATCATTAATATGGTCATAGTTAATGTCATGTCTGTCTGTTTTAAAAATCAAGGATGTGTCATCAGCAAACAACACTATTTCGCAATGGTCCTTAACAAAGAATGGCAGATCATTAATATAAATCAGAAATAAGAAAGGTCCAAGTATTGAGCCCTGCGGAACACCCATTTTTACTGGATAACCCAAAGAAATCACTCCATTTATGTCTAATTTCTGAATTCTACCGTTGAGATATGACGAGACAAGTTTCGACGCCTTGCCATTTACGCCGTAATGTTCCAGCTTCCTAATAAGAGTATTATGATCAACGCAATCAAATGCCTTTGAGAGGTCACAGAAAACACCAATAGCGTTCTGGGACCTTTCCCAAGCATCAAAGATGTGTTTTAGTAACGCTACCGCATCGCTAGTCGATCTACCACTAGTAGTAGCTAGTAAACCCGTATTGTTCACTATGAAAAATATGATTCCTACCGAAATAGGACAGTAATTGAGTTAGCATAACCTTTTCGAATATTTTACTTAAAGCTGGTAAAATTGAAATGGGCCTATAGTTGCTAGGATCAACTTTCCTACCGCTTTTGAATAAGGGAATAACCTTGCTGTATTTCATTAAATCGGGAAAAACACCATCGTCAACGCACCTATTGAAAGCTACAGCTAACTGTGGGGAAATGAGATTAATAACTGAGTCTATAACTTTAGTTGATATGCCCCAGAGATCTTCAGTTTTTTTAACATGTATTGACTTAAAAGCTTTTATGATGTCTTGTGGATTAACATGACGAAAATTAAATAAACTGCCACAAACGTTAACATTTTCCTTTAGGAGATCAATAGCAAGTGAAGGGGAGGAATTTAATGATTTTGTAGTGTTCACAGCAATTTCCGAAAAGAACGATTCAAAAGCTTGGGCTACTTTATCTTTAGATTTTATAAGTTTGCTGTCTAATTCTAAAACTATATCTCTATCGTGTAGTTTAACCCTGCCTGACTCTTTATTTATTATGCTCCAAGTAGTTTTAGATTTATTTATCGATTGTCTAATTTTGTCGCTGTGAAACTTAGCCTTAGCAGCTACACAAACATTTTTAAATATTTTCGAATAAATTCTAACATATTCTATGAAATTGGAATTAGTATTATAAGTTTTCACAGCATATAGCTCATACAAACGAGACCTACTCTTATGAATACCTACTGTTGCCCAGTCGTTGAATTTAGTCTCTCTATGGAAAGTTAATGTTTTCGATTTAAACATATTGTCAAATTCATTTTTAATTAAACTAAATATCGTGTTATATAAAGTATTTGGATCCTCCGGTATATGGGATAGGGAATTTAAACTGTTGCCGATATTATTTTGAAATCTAATTATTCGTTCTGTGGTAATCGGTCTGCAGAGAAAGGTCTACCTTCTTGCTCATTTTACAATTAAAAGAAGCCAATTGGCCACTATGGTCGGATTTTAAGCAATTTATTATTGATTTAGACACTGCGTCTGTGTTACAGAAGATGTTATCAATACAAGTAGAAGAGGAGGCAGTAATGCGAGTTGGTTCTAAAAAAAGATTAATCAAGTTAAAACTTTGAAATAAATTAATGAGTCTTACAGAAGTAGAACAGTTTTCCAACAGGTTTACATTGAAATCTCCACATATTACTACGTTTTTTTTGGTTGGAAAAATCCGCTTTAAACTGTCTTCCATAATTAATTCAAACTCGTTAAAATTAGCAGAGGGGGGCCTGTATACACATAAGACGACAAACTGATCCAATTCCACACATGAAATCTCAATAGTTCGTTTAGTAGAAAGATTTGTGATATCCTTACGCTCTTTAAATTTTAAGTTACGCTTAATAATAATCATGGATCCGCCTCTACTTAAGCTCTTTCTTATGAACGAACTG
>NW_020654422.1:7858384-7945176 GCF_003589595.1 Hyposmocoma kahamanoa
CACAAAACACGTTAACGGAAATATCGTGCAAAAAAAGACTTATTTCTAATGTTTTGCCAGAAAAGCCTTGAATATTTTGATGTACTACATGGAAACGATTAGACTTTTCTGTTGTCGTGTTTTTCAGTTTAAATTATGGTTAGTAAAAAGTATACTGTTGCTACTTAAAGTAGGAGCATTGTCGTGGGACTGTGTTATATCTTCTATAACAGCGTCCTTAATATTAAAAGATAGCAAACTAGCTATATGTCTTAGATACCTTAGGGGTAAAAGTAAATTATCCTCAAAAAGTTTGAAGTTCCTTACGAACTTATTAATGTCAAAACAAAATATAACGTCACTATGACGGCAAGTCAAATTATGAATGTGCGAATTTATGTTATATATATACTTATTACGAGCGATGCCTAGGTTAGAGCAGTAAGGGAATGCACTTAGTATGAATTTACACCCACACTTCTCATGAACTCTCAAGAACACGTCAATGCTACTATTTACTTCTTTTTTACTAATGTTAGTACTATCACCTATTATAAGAATCATTGTTGTATATTTATCAAAGTTGCAATCACTTAACAGTGTAATAATTTGACTAAAAGTAGCTCCTGGATAGCAATAGTTGACTACCCTTTGTTTTAAGTGGTTACTAAGGCGGTGGCCTAGTCCTACGCCTATTTTATCAGAAAAAACTACCGTTCTTCTGGATGGCCTGGTCGGAGTTCTAATAGTCTTGGTTGACCGTTGACTGTGCTGAACTTCAACAGTTGTAGTGGAGCAGACGCGTTTTCCTGCAGCAACGCTGGCATACGATGCACGTGTTGGTTGCGTTGATGATGTGGGTGGTGGGGACGGAGTCTGATTTATTTCTACTGGACCATTTGTTTCACTAAGCTCATCGTGAAGAAGGACTTGAGTAAGTTCTCTATACATACTACATACTATACATACATACTATATGGGGGCGTTGATGCTGTTCAGGAGGCGCTACCACGTTTGAAAAAAACCTGTGTATGCATAATTTTTTTTCTTGTCATAATTTGTGTTAAGTTAATATTAAAAATACGTGTTTTCAAATTATCTTTGTGGTGGTGTGCGTTGAAAGTTTGGGAACCTATACTTTCGAAGTTAAAGGGTAGAGAGACGAATCATTGTGAGAAAATATAAGTGCTGATAAGGTATTTTTTTTATGTATAATAGACATACGCTTGGCCACAATATCACCTGATGTTAAGTAACGATGTGACCGACGATGGGTTGCGTTTGTCTAAAAAATGCCTATTCACTCTAGCCTTGAATAGCCCCAAATTGTACTTTTCGGGAAATATAGATGCCAGTAGAGCATTCCATTTTGCCGTACACATCAGAAAGGGAGGAAGCAAAGCGCTTAGTCGACCGAATGAGGTGCGGTGAGGGCGGAACCACCTCGCTCCACCGAGTACAAGGCAGCTAACTGGTAATGGGCAGAGCCGTCCCAAAGGTGGCAGCAGTACTCCATACAGGATCGAACTTGTGCTTTATACAGATTTAAAAGCTGTTCAGGTGTGAAGTACCGCCTGACCCTGTAAAGTATGCCTAGGTATAGAAACTTTTTGAAGACAGGCGTATAATTTAACACGGTTGAGGTCAGCATGGTGGATTATAACCTTCTCCGATCGCGTCAAGACCAATATCCAGCAGTGAAACATATATGGCTTCAACAATGCATTATGATAAACATTAGACCCATTTGCTGTATATAGATGATTTGGATTTAAAAAAATCGTAATCAAGAATGAACAGTGCGAAATTATAGTTAAAGAATTTTCAGCGACTTTTTTACTCTTTATTTATTTAGGGGCTTTGATCATCAAACGTCATACATTTGGATAAAATAAATAAATTATTAAAATAAATTCATTCGATTTTTCAAATTACACTAAATACCTGTCTGTTTGGTAATAAAATCATATTTAAATGAAACTCAAATGACTAATTGGCATGTAACTGGACTAATATCTTCAACTGTCTGTTTCTTAGTTTCTTAACGTCGATCTACCCGCAAAAAAGAAGTTTTCAATACCTACATATAGATTGGTCCACATTAATTTAGTTCATGTAATATCAAATGTACTGATTCGACCGATTTACAATAAGAGATTGACTACTTTATTACAAACTCTGAATTTATAAATTAAGAACTGTTTTTGATTAAGTCAATCACAACAACGTGTTCATTTTCAAATTTTTCTATTAACGTGTCTATGTAGGTTGTAGCTCTACGGGTTGTCGACGAATCTCTAATGAAACCGCCTCTGTTTATTCTGCCGATACGAAATGAGAAATGAGTGCAGCAAACCTTAACAATTGTTGTCCGTACCGAGCGCGATACCTCCCACCTCGTTCTACAATTGAAATGTTATTTAAATTTCAATCCGTCGAAATAATTTCTCATATTCAATTTCATTTGATCTCAAACTAAATCAATTTTAGGAGTGTTGGAATTGGGTGAATAGTGAATGATTGTACAGCTTTTTGTTATATATTTTTTATAAAAACAGCTTGCGAAACCACAAACAGAAAGGAATAAGTGTACGATTGGACTTAGATATTATCTATCGAATTGATATCAATGGCGTGTTGTTAAAATGTAAATGTGTATTGGAATAGTAAACAGGAGCTTACTGTGTCAATAGAAGAAATAATATTAGGAAAGTGGCGGGTGAAGGCGAGCGGCGATGGGGCACAATCCAGTGGATTAGGCGTGGAACACGCACTCCCATGCTGCGGCGGCGGGTGGCCCGCTATTTATGTCGGGTCGCAAACCAAACAACTTGTAGGCTCTTTATTACAGTTGTTCTTTTCAGCTCACGACGTCGTTACCGCGTCGATAAAATATCGTGCCGATTCGTTTGCAGCGAGGCCTTACATTCTATCTTTGGCATTTGATTCCGAATTATACCTAAATATTTCTGTATGCTAAATTTCTTTATAAATAGGATAATTATGAAGTTCCATCTACAGTACACAATTTTATCGTTTTACTTTGAGCCTTTTGGCAACCACGATTAGACAGTAATTTATCTGTACATTGTTAACATATTTCTTTACATTGTGATTGTAATTGCTTAAAAGACCTATTTTCACGTAGCGTTGAATACAAACGATAATATCTGCTAATAAGAGAGCACAATTTACCGAACAACGTTGGTAATATGAATGGTTTGCTTTGGTTTCAGATGTTTTGACACAATGGCATGAACATAGCTCAAATGGAGCGGGCGGGGCGTCGCGCGAAAGCGGGCTCGCTTAGCGGCCTCGCGGGCGGCTTGCCGAGTGGCGCGCCAAGCGTGCGGCGCCAGCGCTCGCTCGAGTGGGGCGGAGATCGCTACAGTAGTAGCGATGATGACCGTCCTTCGCAACCTCCACCTCTCGCTGATAGAGTTTTCGCTTCCTTGCTTGCCCAAGCCACGCAGCAATTTGATGGTGAGTCAATTACATTACATAGACACTTGGATGTTTTCAAATAACTTCGGTTGATTTCTTGTTTACAAATGCAGCAAAATGAGAATGGAAAAGCTTCTCTTTTAGTATGTCAGTGGTGCTGAAACCTATTGATGTATTCGATATAAATGTTTTGCATTACGTATATTTTTTGCGTGCGTGTCATTGCGCATTTTCAAAGAATACAAAGGCAAATCCTACACTATGTTGCATATTATGTCACATGAAATAACACTGCACACCACAGAAAAGCTTGGTTTGCTATAAACGTCTAAATTACCCTCTGCACGCCGCTTCGCTGTCGCCGCCTAAACACGCGCTCAACAATTTAGCAACATGTGCTAAAACGATATTATAAGTACGAATGTTGGTTATTACAATTGTGTTTTATATATTATTTTATAGAACGGTAGGAACGATTGACACTTTCAGTCGTTTTCAGCGAATACGCGTTCAATGTGCTGCCAAATGCCCCGTGTTTATTGTACACGCTTTCAAATAAAACATGCAAAACCATGCATGAACTTTGTTTTAAACGCTACGAAATGAAAATAAGTTTTATTTCTGTAGGCAGTTTTATAATTTTTTACAAAAATCACGTTATTCCAATTCGAGATTTTTGAACGAAACTTTATCCGCACAGAAAAAAGGTTTTTCCATATCTGGAAAACATCAGTATTCAAAGAGGACGACTAGACGCATGATATTTTGTAGCTTTTTAATATTTGGCCGGCGGCCGGCTGCTACGGGCTACGGCGTAGCGGGATCATCTTAGAATTTGTTATTCACCGAGTGACACGGCCGAAGGTCCGCGCTGAGCCCTAACAAGTGGGATCATTAGTGGAGCTCTAAGGGGCGGGGAAAGGATGCAAGGGGACAGGGAAGTCGGCAATTGATAGGGGAGCGCCCTGTGGTAAGCTTATGAGGAAAAGTTTACACGTAAACTCTGCCAGCCTCTGCACACCGTCCTTGCCAAGTAAACTTGATGAAGCCATAGAGAAAGTTGTATAATAATTTTATAGGGGTTTCGATGATAATAGCTTAATATTTACCAATTTCTTATAAACAAACATTGTCATACAAAACAGTACAGAAACCGATGTATGCATTCCAAAATGTAGTAATAATCAATAGTAAAACGGTATTCTATGAATAAATCAACGTGACGACGGACCAATAATTTTGCACTGCTCCGTTCAATTTGTTTCGCAAAAATCGTAACAAACAACGTTATATTAAACGTCAATGAGCCACCGCTGGAACAAAATACCTATTTGTACATCGACAAATGTTTTCGACGTAGACTCGTTAACACAGATAACACAGAATTTTGAAAAGCTTCCAAAATAACTCATAAACCTGCGTGCTATCACGCCTGTTTCCAAATGGGCATAATAAAATACCTCGGAAATATGAATGTTATAATTATAATACCAAGATCGAACACAATGAACAATTCTTTCAGGATAGGGCTCGAATATGTGCCTGTTGGCCAATCTAAGGCAACAGGTCTGCCAACTAAGCTATAAAGATCTGTAATAAACGCATAGACAAATTAGTTAAGTCTGCTAATTCGATAAGTAGCTCAGTTGTCACAAAAATAAATGAATGTTTTATTGAGATTTTTTGTGAAATAACTCCACTAACTAACAGTCTTGTTACGATTAATAATACACACAATAGCGGCGACGAATGCCAAAAGCCTGTACAAAGTTTTATGACAAAAACACTTAGGAGAATTTCAACGGCTCACTAATGTCACCTGTGACTCAGTTGGTAAGAGCAATGCTACGGTGCATCATGGTCATGGTTTCAAGTTCCACCGGGTCGAAGAGAATTTTCTATCTTTATATTAATAATCATAAATAAATGTTATAGTAGTAAAAATTCATATTAAAATATATTACAAGCTAAACCCTTCCTCCGTTACCGTACCTCTGAACGATCACTATAAATAACACGCGCAGCTGCAGACAGCAGCCCTTTTTTCTATCGACGTGCCGAAGCTTTGTGGTTATATAATTGTGAGGTGAGGTTTTAGTCATGTTTGAATAATTAGTGTGAGTATGTAATCTTTGTAATCAAATTCTTTTAAGTGTAATTACGCTGTTTTGCTTTAGTATTAATTTTTATTGTTAAAATTGTAGGTAAAAAGATAAAGTCAGTTACCATATTTTGTTTTGTTTTGGTTATTTTTCACTCCTGTCCCGTAGCATGGCTACGCATGATAGTTGCAACGCGCGCGATAAAGTTGAAACAAGCACGCCCTATTGGCTACCTAAATTAGATCTGATTGAGACTGCCAATAGCGCGCGCTTATTTCAATTTTATCGCGCGCGTTGTGACTATCATGCGTAGCCATACTACACTCGTAGTATCTAGTTTCCTTAAAATATAATATTACTATATCGATGTCTATAAATACTGAAACTAAAAAAGAATTTGTATTTTTATGCAAATATATAAGGTAGTGGCGCCAACTGACAAGCACCACTGTTCGACATTTAAAAAAATTAATTTCTAATAAGATTTAGGATAAAATTTTCTATTATAGTAACACGCTACATATAGGTAAGTATCGATTATTGATGAGTGGCGATTACTGGTTATTTAATTAGTGGGTTTCTGGTGTTCATTACAAGAGATTTAGAGAAATTCTAGTTTAGGTTTTTTAGTAATAATTGTAATAAGTTTTTAATGGAACATATTACAGCATAATCTTTCTTGAGGATCGTACCTGTGAACTAAAACTATTTACTATTGATAAAATGTTTAAAAACAAAAAGTTATTTCAAATTTAAAGACACACTTCCCTTAAAATGTCCATCGTTGGTACCATCAATTTATAGCTTATTAAAAATTATATTATATAATCAGCTTTTTAAAAATTATAATTTTTTTTAAACACAACTACTTATACACAACTGAATGTAAGGTGAACTCCAGTAACCGACACAAAAATGGTTTACATAGTCCCATAATAATAAACTTTTCGAAATCAACCTCAAGATAAGGCGACTTTCAACCATGAGTCTATACTAAATAAAGTGGGTTTTAAATGGTATGTGGTATCGATAAAGGTTTAGGCCACAAACTTTTCTGTGTAGTTGACGTGGCGCTACTGTAGCATGTTCAAAGTTAGAATACAGGAAAATTAAGTTGGTTCCAGGTTTGTCCACTAGTAAATATAAATTTGTATAAGTATAGTCCCGGCTTATGACGTGGTCTCGTCTGTCGTAGAGATGAGAACGAACGAACGCGCTCGCTCGGCCGATACAATCCCTGAGGTTTTGTTTTTATTACTATTGATTTGAATACTTACCTTATATGTTCGGCTGGCTTTGAATTTGTTCTCTTTGACAGGAAATAATAAACCTCTTGATCAAAAATTGTCAAACTGTAAACTTTTATTAGAGGTGACAGCTTTGTGACAGTTAAGATGCATAAATAAATTAATGAATGGAAGTAGAATCCATACAACTAAGACTTATTACATACTGAATGGACAATAGCTAACTCTATAATCTCGGAATTACTATATTGTATTTTGTTCTATATTTTTAATAAAACGTGCATATTACCACCGCATATACGTTTTACGGTAGTATATTTAGAGGAAAAATTTAGTAATTGTAATTAAAAATATATTTATACAGATCTTCTACTGCTATGCAGCACGTAGGGAGTTTGCTACATGGACACATTATTTCATTTTGAAAACTAAGTGAAACTGCATTTAAAAACTTTTAATAAATTGCTTGCCTCATCTGGGAATCAAATCGTCCAAATGTGAAAAAAAGCATCTCATTTATATGATTCAGATCAACATTTTAAAACAGATCGACATCTACTATTATAAGGATTTCTTTATTCAATCTTGAATTAAAGAAGCACCATAAAATGTTACATCTAAGTTTAAGAAAATGAATAATAATGCATTTTACTATCGATATACTTACTACTACTACTACAAGATACAAACTACAAAATGGGACTCGGGATTTTTTTCACATTTGTTCAGTTCTATTCTCAAATGAGGTAAGTAACTTTTAAAAAATCTATGAATGCAGTATTATTTACTTTAAAAAAATAAATAATGTCGCCGTGAAACCATAATATTCCATCTATAATATTTAAAATACTTTCCCTCCGTGTCGTATAGCCGTGGGACAGCTCGTATATTATATTCAGATTTTTTGGTCTTTATTTATAATCATTTCGGTACTTCAGAGGAGGTATTTGGAGGTATTATAGATTTTATTCTTATTATTAATAAAGTGCCAAACACCAGGCAGACAATTCCTAACACCTAGATCAGAAGCAATTTAAAAAATCATTTTCTCAAATTAGTCGTACCTGCAATCGAACCCATGACCTACTCATCCAGTGCCTACCGTTGGACTACTGAGGCCATCTACGTGTATTATGAAAAATTTAGAAAAATATATAGGGAGGATCAGGTGGGGCAAAAGCAACACCGGGGAAAGATGGACTTGAAGCCTTAACTCATAACCTAAAGCGTGTACAACTGCAGTCTCTCAGTGGATAAAACAGGTAAACAAATTAGTTTAAATAATTTTAAAGAGACGTCGCTGCGAAGCTCCAAATCCAAAAGGCGGGAAAAACAAATTGAGCAGTTGTGAAATCTCGAGAACACGAGATACACATTACCTTTACAAGAAATACGATGACTGTTCATATTACCCTATCTTTTGGGGGAAGAGAAATGTTAACACAATATGCATGGTTTTGGCAAATACATTGAAATTAGCGTAACGATTGTTATAACATGTGAAGGTCATAAACAAATGTAAGTTTATTGTACTTTGAAATTATTATCATAAGCTCTTATTATAATAAAACATTTGACTCAAAATAAAGTATGTTCCTCTTGTCTCATTTTACTATAGCTATACTTTTCTTACACACGTAGAATAAAACAATACACAATAGTAAAGGTAGAAAAAAATATAATACAGCATTTAGCATATTTTGTATTACAAATTTATTGCGGTCACATGTTCACGCCGTTTGAATCCACATGTTTGACACGGCTGTACTGTACTAACCGCGATGGTTAACAATAATAAAAATGTTTCAATTCAATATCATAATTGTATTTATATAAAAATATATTAATATATTCGTGTAACAACGTTCATATGAGCCACTGACCACATACGTATATCAGGAACCTTTAATTTTTTTAGTCAAATTTTTTAGTTAATTTGTTTAATCAAAATCAAAAGACGATTGAAGTGATTATTTTTTCAAGTTAACCTCTTCCATGACATTATAGTGTTCTTCTTAAAATGTTCTTTTCTTGTTACCGCTGTATAATTTGCCAAACAATATTGCCAAATATTTGACGTGGCTGCTAGCGACAATGGTCACATGATACTCATGGTAGAGGTACTGGTCTGTGTGACCAGTATGTAGTTCATGTGAACATTGTTATTATAATTCAACCAGACAGCAGAAGGTGATCAAATTTAATAAAATGGTTTTTTATACAAAATGAATGAAATTGCCTTTTTTTATAATATCAAGTGAAGGGATGAACAAGTCGTGCGCCTGGTGGTAAGCGTTAAGCGTTACGTAACAATTGCAGTGCCATTCAAAGCTTTAAATCGCAAAAATCTTATGAGCACTTCCAATGCTCCCGTCACCCTGAGACATAAACTGACAAGTCCCAAATGCCAGTATTTTGACCAGCACCCTTACTCTTTGAAACCGGTACGCAGTAATACTCATATTACTACTTGGTGGTAGTACTTCCCTGGACGAATTCTTTCACCAGAAGCTCTACTGCAATTAAAACTAACTAAACATTTTATGAAATTTGACATACAATGAAATGATCATTACATAAAACTGAGTCGATTAGCACTATAAAAAATTTGATCAGTTATATTAATTTTTATGAACAATTCTCGCTTGACCAAAAAAATTTACTATGCCGAAATTGTTTTCACATAAAAATACTTAATGGTTCCTAAGCCAGATCATGGTATCTCTACGGTTTCGGATTTCCCCATACTGTCCCATTAAAAAAAAACACTGTATAATATATGTGCAATATATACGGCCTAATATAAAACAACACACCTATATACTGCGTAATTAAGTATTTCCATACACAGTCGTAAACGTTCATTGCTTTATATGTTCCTCAGTTTTATCATATAGGAAGCGCACATTGCAAAATATCCATGGTAATATTCATGATGACAGACAAATAAGTTTACGAGCACTGTTATGGTTATTGCAGCGTCTGGAAGGTAATATCGGAACTTGATTGAGCGGAATATCTTTATTAATAAAATTTATGGTAAACCCACATGTATATATATATACAGGATTTGTTATCTAAGCGCATGTGTGTTAGCCATACGTTCGAAAAAAAGATGAATGTACTGATAGTATCTTGCACTGCACGAATAATTTCAAACTATGTGTCACGTTCCATAACTCAAACACTATTCGACATATATGCTTGTAACTAAATAGAATTGAGTCGAAAATAGTTTAATTTGGAGACTAATGACTACAGCGCTCTATTTAATTAAGCCGCTAAATTAGTTACGTCCTGGAATACGCAATCATTTTGTTATCTATACTGTTATATAAAAGTGATCGAAACAATTAGGATGATTCTTTCCGCTACCTAATTGACCTCCGCCGCAGCCACCTGTTCTGCTCTCCTCACATTTGAGCCGGAGTCTCACATGGGTCTGTACTTTTTCCCCACCTTGTCTCCATGTACACCAGGAACATACAGTATATAACATATTAAATAACAGACATTCATGTATACATTAACATCAATATATCTCAGCAAAGCAATTTTTTTCGGCTTATAGCTTAAGCTATGGAGCGAGCAATGCTCTCTAATAATCGACATTTCTCTACGTGATCGAATCAGAAAAGAGGTGAGATCCGTAGAAGAACGAAAGTCACCGACGTGTACTCAAAGAATTAACATGTTGAAGTGGCAGTGGGTAAGGCACAGAGCTCGTAGAACTGTGAACCAATAACCCAATTCATGAAAGGCACTCAAAACCTTCATCTACTTCGGCTTCCTCAGGGATTGCGTCTTACGGACTTATACAAATCATGGATCTAGGGAAGTCCTTATCGATCTTGACTGCGCTTTCAGTCTGCACGTGTTATTCAAATCGCTACACATAGGTATTTCATACAGAGGAACCGTCCTCCAGTATCCTGAACTGTGTTCAGCGTGTACTTGCGCTAGCGCCTTCCATGCCATTTTTTTCGTAAAGCTCATCTTACTGGTCTCTTATAGTTTCCGGTAGCGTTGTTATAGAAGCAAATTCCGTGCCCATTTGGATTAGACTTCAATTATTTTATCCACGAAAATGTCCACGTTTTCACATGTATATTTTCATATTATACATAAGTACTGTTATTTGTTAAAATGATTAATACAAAAATGGAATACTAAGAAACAATCCTTAAATCCGGCTGGATTCGAGCATACCGTGCATGACGCTCTCCCAACTGAACGAACCAGCAGACTTTACGAATTTTTGTATATGCTTGTTGTAGATCTTTGTTGTTGGTTTTTTGATGAATTTTTTACCTTAGCAATTTTATTATCTAACAAAACAATCGTTAACAAACTTAGCTAAAGTAATGTAATTAAAAATTAGCTAAAATCTTCTATCTAATAGAAATTAGTTTAACGGCTGTAGTTCTGAATAGATGACTTAGCTCCATATTTGATTAAAAACGAATTTATCCTGACAAAAAAGTGGAGCATCAACGTAAGCAAATCTACCAGCGCTATGTAAAATCCAATAAACAGTCCTTCAAGCTTGAGTGTACTTGACAAAGCCCGATATTGAATAAAGGATTTTTATTGAATTCCAGTTTAGCCCGTATTATGGGGTCAAGTGTCTGAAATAAGCGAAAATATATTTACATTTTGTATATACAGTCCTAATTTAGTATTCAAACCAAACAATTTTTAATATGGGGTCATCATAAAAAGTATTTTTTTTAAATGAATGTTCGTACCTACTCGACGAATCGAAAAACAAAGATTTTGTAGGCATCCTCATAGTAAAAGTTGGTTTGGTTTCATATAGTAGAGCACCTTGTGAAAGAGTTCTTCCAAGGAAATACTACCACCTTACCTATAAGTAATTTATAGATTCAGGCGTTACTTTGCGGAAGTCCATGTTAATAAAAATGGAAGTAAATTAATTTGCTACTCCACGAACCCAGTGAAGGTTAAATCGTGCAAAATAGCTGCGCTTGTGTTGAATATTTTTTCATGCAGTTAATTATCCCACCCTCCCTCCGCATAAAATTAATAAAATAAATAACACAAGCGCAACTGTAGTCACAAACCTCTCCACGAGGCATCCTCAGGGGCTGTTGATTGCTCAGAGTCAGAGAGAGTCAGTCAGACTCTTCGGCCGAGCGTCGAAAGGTGAAACATGTGTCGGGTATATTTTTGGTGATGGTTATATAATGGTTATATAATGGAGATAATTAACTGCATGAGAAAATATTCAACACTAGCGCAGCTATTTTGCACGATTTAACCTTCACTGGGTTCGCGGAGTAGCAAATTAATTTACTTCCATTTTTTTTACCACCTTACCTATTTCTGCCGTCAAGCAGTAATGTGAGAGGTGCTGGTAAAATTAAATGCACACGGGGCTTGCCAATTTATTACTCAGGGTGACGGGTGTAGTGACAGTGTCCCTCATTACTATGCGATTTAAAGCTCTGAGTGGAACTGCAATAGTCATGGATAGGCGTGTCGCTTATTACCAGGCGCATGACGTGTTTGTCCCAACTTTTGATATTATAAAAAAAATTCAACAACCATCCCCATAAAATAATGACAGCTAATATTATAAAAGCTGATATTAGCTTTTCTCATAAGAAATAATAAATATGATTCAAACTGATCTTCTTTTAAGGTTACGTGTAGGAAATTACACATGATTACGCACTGGTGAAACACAGAGCTAACTAAATTTATACACAAAAACAGAGACACATCATGCGTTCCTTCATTATATAGAGGGCGCAATGTTTATTATAGTGTATCTATCATTAAAGATCTAAAAGACGTAGCCCTAAAAACAAAAAAATTAAACTACCAAATCGTTTTCTGTAAGTCACTGTTTCACCAGAAGCGCGATACATATTGGTTTCAGTGAATTATATCGTCGTAATAAGCAATGATATTATAACGTACAGTACAATTATAACGTACATAAGTAATGCTAATTGGCCGAATACAACAGTACCCATTGGCACGTGTAGAGTGCACTCATACATCGCGTTTGGAGTTTGTTTGGTGTATTGAGTGTAAATATGCACTTAATTGGATGGATGAAACCATAAATGGCAGTTGCGTGCGGTGTCGAGCTGCTGAATTAGTATCGAAATTACCGCTGGATCGTATGTGGCGCGTATTACAAGCTATTTAAAAGGTGATATTGCTACTTACATTTACACTTATTTATTTATTAATAATTAATACAAAGATAGAACATAAAGAAAAATTCCTTTGTTATGACACAACTCGCACCTGCGCCTGTATACCAAACTAGGGCCACCGCTCTACCAACTGAGTCCCATATCCAGTCAGTAGACCTTACGAATTTTTCTTCGTATTTGTTACAAATTTTGTATTGGGATTTCATCGACGTATTTATTTTTATAACTTCTATTCAGTTTCTTAGCTAAGAACCAAATAATGCTGTTGTCTAGATTTACAGAACTAAAGTGTACGCGAGTAGTATAGAAATTTGTTTAGTAAAAAGTCAAAACGAATCAATAAAAAAATATATCTCTTTTTTTCTATTCAAACATAATTAATAGCTTGTTTGTAAATGTCAATTACATTTCACGTTTGTAATATTTTCTGGAATGTTAGTTGCAAATAAATATTCATGTCTAAGTCATTAGCGAGATGTGATTCGTAGTAGCAGTTGCTAAACGTTGTTCATTCGGTCGTGCCAACTGTTCGCACATGCTTGTTCATTTAACTGTTTCGTTAAGTGTGTGTACAGCTCTTGTTGATATAAACGCGAGTCCCGCTCCGCTCTACGTAAAGTAAATTTGCTGCAATTCGTAATAACACTCCGAGGTAGGAGCTAATAAGTTAATAGTAATATTGAGTACTGTAAATACATGAAGGAAAAACAAAGTGAGCTAAAGATTGATAATTACAATTTCGATGTCATTATATTGTGAAATCTTCAAGAAAATTTATTGTACTAACTAACAATGACGTCAAAAGCCTGCAGAACTATTTTAGAGTTCAAAAGCCTTTACCATAATTGGAATAAATAGGTGCTGCTGCAGGTGGTAAATAGTGCAAAGAATGTTGGTAAGTTGTAGGTACATTCAGAACTGTCACACTTTTGAAGCGCTATGTAAATGACATAAAGATATCGAATTCTTAGGTTTTCGCAATTGTTATACACTGTTTTTTCGGATCTAAAAGTAACAATTTTTTTTCTAACAATGCAACGTTTAGGGCCCGCCCTTTACAAGTCTCATGATCATGGCTGACTTATCAGTCAGCCAGGTATCCCTGATGGTTGCTGGCCCGAAACATTAGTTTGTTTGAAAAAAAAAACAAATATACGCGATTTAGATCCGAAAAAACAGTTTCATTTACTTAATTTAATATTATAATATTTTTCATCTACCAATTTTGACTAATTCTACCACATAGTTGGAATTAGGCAGTTTCAACTAAAATATATATATAACATAATAGCTATGGTAGTACGGACAACGGCACATCAGACTACACATTTTTGTTTGATAATCGCCTCCAGTGCAACGGAACAAAATTTCGGAGAGTCAATGTGTAGCTTGATGTGCTGGCGTGTGTACATTAACTATTACAAAGAAATTACCACGATTATTATTGTTTACGTTTACATCCTTGATTTTTTTAGTACCATACTATAAGTATTATGAGTACTACCACATTTAAAATTATATTAGTACATGGACTCATAATTATCCATGGACAAAATGTAACCATATAAACACCAAGGCACACCTCGAAGCGCCGCCGCAAAGTTCACTCAATGGGATTCATACGGTCTGCATATTTTACCGGCACGTTACAACGTTCCTAAGCTTCGAGCCGACATGCAAATAGTGGCTTTTTAGGCTGTTAGTGTTACCCTTGCAGGCACTAATGTAATTAAGCCTCTTTAACACGGGTTTTCAGGTTTAATGCACTACTCGGAACATGAATTCGTTTTCCTATTCCTATACGCCTTCCAAATTCTAGTCTATTAATTGATGATTTTCTTTTCAATGACTTATAAATGTTAGACTAGTTTTGGATTTCGTGGATATTTTAAAGTTAGACAATTATAACGACCATTTGATTATCTCTCTAATGCAATAATTTCATGAAACTTTCGCTAATTATACTTAGGTAGTAAGTAGTCTAGTGGCCTCGAGGAACTGTTAAAATTTAGAATATGGTAGACAAATGTAGCTACAGAGTGGTAGTAATACATGTGGAGTATACACACGTATGGATTGATAATATATACAGAAGCTACTTGAATGTAGTTTGAAAGTCAACTTCATAGTCTGAGGTTCGTTCAAAAACTCCAACATATGGCAGTCGGTGAACAATCCGACTAATACTAATTAAATTAGTTGACGCTAACTATACGGTATGGAATTCTTAACTTACTCGTAAGAGCAGAGCTCACAGGACCAAGTTTCGTAGTTCACATTCGCCGAAATTGTGAGAGTCGAAATTGAAAACAAGAGGGGATTGAGTAGCTGATACACTGGTTATCAAAGAAATTTACAAAAGAAAAATCTTTTTATAGACTGTTGTATTAAATTGCAAATTATTGTCCTATACAAAACTATGATGACTACAGATACGCGATGGGCAAAATATATAGTCAAATAAAAAGACTGTTTATATTGTTAAGTAGCAGTAGACCTCCTTGTACAAGAGTTCGTCCAGGGAAGTACTGCCACCTTACCTATTTCTGCCGACAAGCAGCAATATAAACATTATTGTGTTTCGGTTTTGAGAGGTAAGACTGCTGGTGAAATGACAGGCACATAGCACTTTTCAATTTATGTTTCAAGGTGATGGGCGCAGGCGCACGCCTTGTTCGTTCCGTCACATGGTACCATAAATAAAAATGTCTGGCCCCTGTGCGCACGCACTAATTCGCTCTTAGTTTATATTCACCAACGTAATTTAGTCTATGTTGCAAAAAAATACGAGTATTATTGTTGCGAAAAAGTACCAGTATAATTATTCTTGTTATTAATTTAGTAAACAGCCATCTGTGCACAAAATACACCGACGTTACGTAGGAAATTTGTTTTACCTCTCTGTGTAGCCCCGTGAATTTCAAAGTATGCAAATTCAAACTTTGATTCAGTGACAAAGTACTTTGTTTCGCGTTGTACATTAACATACAATTTATATTTCGTAAATTTACAAGCAGGAATATTAAAATAAGTCGTGTATATTGTTAACGGAGATTGGTAGGCATGAGGCGGTGGTTTTACTCGGTATTTTTGTTATACAAACGGTATTAGTGGTGTTATTAGAGAAAGCCCAGTAAGTATGCAATATATGCGCCCGCTCTGTACAATTTCTCCTGAAATGACGTCAAGAGATGTCACTTTCTGGATTATCGAAATGTAAAAGTATGTATATAACAGTTACTTTTAGAACACACTTTTCGAAAATGTATCTTAATTAAAGGGCTATAAAAAGAATCCGTTGTATGGAAAATATGTGCAGCGTGTGTATGTTTGAATTAAATTAAAATCAATATTTATATTGAGTTACGGAACGAGTCAGAAGACCTTACAGATTACTCTATGTGTTTGCTGCTAATCTTTATTTTTAGGTTTAAACGGCTGTTTACCGTAGCGTCACCTGTGAGAAACCTATCAAAGAAAAGAAAAAACTTAAAAAAAGTCCTTTTCTCGAACGACAACACCTCTAACTTAAAAACAAGATGTTAGTAGACAGTTTCTAAAAGCTTTTATCAAATATTTTCAACGACATTGTAAATAGTTTTTTCTATGTCAATAATTAAAAAAATTCAGTTCATATTGAGTGTCAGTTGATTACGCTTACGTGGAGAATACATCTTCAATTACAAGTCACCGTACAGAAATTTGTGGAATGCACGGTTAGTTTTTGGGAACGGCGGAAGAAATTACAGTATTCTTGTTTCACTGCAATGGATTTATACTTATTGAAGAGTATACCTATGTATGTAACAGTAGCAAACAATTTCGTACAAACGCTCAGCTCTAGTAGAGGCACGACATCGCCCGTTATTGCATGGAAATTCTTCGGCGTGCAACTTCATTGAACGACTCTCTTTTGTATAAAGGTTTCAGCGCAATGTTCCCCGGTTATTGTTTTTCGAACGCGGGGACGATATTGCTTTACCTGCATCACAAACAGCCTTATTCAATTAACTTTCATCCCGCTTCTTTCAGACAAGCTAGAAAGAAAAAAAACAATGAAATTAAAATAGCAATGGGATTAAGGACGTAGATCTAGATAATCTTTCATTGGAATAAGTTAACTGTTCCTTTTAATTCAAACTAAGAGAGTACTTATTTACGAAGCCATCGAAGTTATTGCTGCTGTAATAAAATTGAGTCTGCGTAATTTTATTATTTTCATTAACGGTTTCAATCACAAAGTATTTCACTTTATTATTAATTTCATGTATACGTTGTTAGGCAATAAAATAAATTAATATAACTAAATAAATAAATATTGGACAACATCACGTACGTTGCCGAAGTAAGTAACTAAAGTATTTGTGTTATTTAAAACGGAAACAACTAAGGTACCACAAACACCCAGACCCGCGATAATATAGAAAAGTTAGTTTTCTACATTGACCCGGCCAGAGATCGAATTCGGAACTTCAGAGATGGCCACACCATGAAAACAGGGGCCTACCACAACTTCTTAAAACAATATTACTTTAACCTTACATTGACTTTTTGTACCATGACGCGCTTAAAGTACGCTTATTATAATGTTAAAACTATGATGTTTTATTGGCAGCTTTGTGACTATTCATTCACTCATTTCGTACTATGATGCGACTTTAACATTAAATTAATATTGTTCTTATGTCAAATTTAGCAATCTTAAAATAGTAACACGGATGCAATGGGAACAGTATTATTTTCAGTTTTATTGTCTTAATATTGATTTGCAATGATTAAAAGTTAAGTTGAACTTCTTTATTTACATATATCTCTTCAATATTTTATTTGTTTTTTACTTAATGTTACATAGGAAATAATTTCTCTATAAATAAAAATACGCGATGTTTATTTCGTAAAATTATGACAGCAACATCTATATGCTCCTTGGCGACACTAACAGTTGACACTAGACTATAATTCCGAATTCACAACGTGACAATCAAGACTCAGCCTGTTTTATTTATTTTTCTTCATGAAAATGCGGAAAAATAATTGAAAAGAACGTAATTTTAATAGATTTCATTATTACATACTTTCCTTTTTTTGGCAGTTAAAATTCTCTGAATGTGAATAATATTAAGTACTATAGCATTATACTACGATAGGACGATTCGGAACATCAAAAAAGAAAGAGATGGCATTATACAGTTTATATAGCGTTATTTCTTCATATGTTTAGGAAGGAGTAGACAATATTGGAAAATCATTCGTTCTTTCAGTCACTTTAGCAATAATACATTACTTGGTTGACAGGTTTCACATTGTACGAATATGGGTAATATTATAATAAGCTTACTATAAGCTTACATTGAAATAAGATTGTTTTGTGAAAGGTTATGGTAGGCCCCCAGGTGTGCAAGCCACTCGACCAAGAAGGTCGTCATTTAATTAAGTGTATTTTAGTTGAAGGTTTGCGTCTTTTGACTCTATTTCTCGACACTACCAACACAAAGAATCCATGATTAATAACTATTTCTGTGGTTCGATTCCCGGGCTGGGAGAAATTTTTGTATGGCCTTCATTTATTTCTCTCGTGAGTTTGAGTGTAATTTGTGGTTGTATGTCCATGGCACCCGCGACCTAGGGATTCAATAGTGCGGGGCTATGTTGAGTGTGTGCGCGTTATAACTCCCCTTTAAAAAAAATAGCATTATTCCGTTTTTGTATCGTATTCGAAACCTAGAGCGAGTACGTAGTTCGGCACACACTGCTTGATACCATATAAACCGGTGTACAAGCCACTTGACCACAGAGGCCGTCAATTGGTTATTATTTATAATAATAACTGACATTTTCAATATTTATCTTTAGTGAATATCATGATGTTTTTACTACTGTGATATTCATCTGTTTTTTGTGAAAATACTCCACTAGTTAGTTATCGTAAAGCAATAATCGTTGGTTTGAGTTCGGCCGGATCGAAAGAGCTTTTCTTTGTTCGATCTTGGTATCACTAATAATAATATTTGGCATTGTATAATAATTTTTATTACAAAAAAAGAACCGACTTCAAACATACAAAGTGAAACTAAAAAAGTTAACAATTGGTTACCGGATAGTGCGCGAGACCTAATTACTGCCCTAGTTTGCAATCTTTACTGGTGAAATATTTTCTTCAAATTTAAATGGGACCAATTCTGAGGTACCTTCTTTCCAACAAAAAAAGAATAATTAAAATCAGTTCACAAATGCCAAAGTAATCGCGTAACATACACATTTAATTGCAGTAGAACTATTGTGAAAGAGTTCGTCCAGGGAAGTAGTGCCACCTTACCTATTTTATATTATTTCTGCCGCCAAATAGTAATATTAGCATTACTGTGTTCCGTTTTTGAAGGATAACAGTGCTGTTCAAATTACAGGCACTTGGGACTTGTTAACCCATGTCTCAGGGTGTTGAGCGCAGTGGCAGTGCCCCTCAGATCTTTGCGATTTAAAGCTTTCAGTGTCACTGCAACTGTTATGGATAGACGTGTCGCTTACCATCAGGCGCACCTTGTTCGTCCTGTCACTTGGTATTATAAGTAAAACAAAGCTCGAGATTGAGAATCTACTCCTTTCTTTGAAGTTAATTAAAAATCTTCAAATGGAACTAGCTTAATTATAATTATAGACAGCAAAAAACCGTTAATAATTAATAACAAAGGTCTGTAATAAATGCATACAGAAATTCGTGAGGTCTACTCAGATGGTAGAGCAGTTGCCCTAGTTTGGCAAAAGCCGTTACAGGTTCATGTCCTGTCAGATCGAAGGAATTTTCTTTGTATTCGATCTTTGTATTAATAATTATAACACACTAGTGGAGTAATTTCACAAGAAATATATGAATGTTATGGTAATAAAACGTAATATTCATCACAATAAATATTAGTGTATATATTCTAAGGCAACCTAGATAGACAAAACAGACACAAACTCGAGTTTTTTTCTTTTTTTGTGATACTTGATAATGGAGCCAACGAGTCGTGCGCCTAGTGGTAAGCGCCACGCCTGTTTGTATCTACTGCAGTGCCGCTCAAAGGGCACTGCCACTGCGCCCGTCACCCTGAGTCATAAGTTGAAAAGTCTCACGTGCCTATAATTTTACCAGCTCCCCTACCCTTCAAATCCGGAACGCAGTAATGCTCGCATTCCTGCTTGGCAGCAGAAATAAGTAAGGTGGCAGTACTACCCTGGACGACCTCGTTCACAGGGAGCTCTCTCTCTCTCTCTCATCTTAGCGTTGTCCCGGTTGCGTCCTCAGCAGGGTTGCTGCGGAGCCCGGGGTCCGCTTTCCTACTTTTTCTCCTCCACTTTGCACGGTCTTCGGCATCCTTAGTGGTGAGCCCATTGGCACGCATATCACCCTTGGCGACGTCAAGCCAGCACTTCTTGGGTCTGCCCCTTCTACCGGGGCCCGGCGGAGGTGGCATAGCCAGACATTTGTTTCCCACGTAGCATGCCGGTTTCCGTAAGATGTGGCCGTACCAACGTAGGCGGCTTTCTTGCAGTTTATCTGCAATGTCACGGACATGAAGGCTGCCGCGGATGCGGGAGTTTCTGACACGGTCTTTCCGTGAAACTCCACACATCCAGCGCAGCATCTTCATTTCCGTGACACGCAGCTCCTGCTTATGACGCTCAAGTACGGGCCACGTTTCACTGCCATATAAAAGGACAGGCCTAATGATGGATTTATAGACCTGTCCTTTCAGCTTAACCGGCATCTTGGGGTCACAAATTACACCAGTCACCTCACGCCACTTTGCCCAAGCGGCTGCGATTCGGGCTCTGACGTCGCAGTCGATGTCTCCGGACGCGCTAAGTACAGATCCCAAGTATTTAAACTGGCCCGTAGGCTCGACCGCGTCTTCGCCTATGCGTACGGGTAGGGGATCTGTAGCGTTGCAGACCATGTACTCAGTCTTCGCCACATTTAGTCTCAGACCGCCGTTCTCAAGCGACTCCTTCCACACATTCACTCGTCGTACCAGTCTCCCTCTATCCGCATCCGCCAGCGCGATATCGTCAGCGTACATAAGCATCCACGGGGGTTGCTCATGCGTGTCTCGGATGGAGCTTGAGACCTCGTCTAATATCACGCTGAACAGATAGGGACTGAGAACTGAGCCCTGGTGAACTCCGACTGTGACAGGGAAGGGTTTAGTGTCACCAACAGCAGTCCTAACCATGGAATCGGAATCGCGGTACATGTCTCGGATGATGTCAATATAAGCTTCTGGTACCCCTTTGGATCTCAGTGCCCACCAGATCATTACACGGGGGATACAGTCGAAGGCCTTCTGCATGTCAAGAAACATGAAATGCAGAGGCGTATTCTTCAATCTGTATTTCTCCATGATGACCCTTAGGGCAAAAACAGGATCCATGGTCCCAAGACCAGGCCGAAACCCATATTGACCCTCCGAGACAGCACTCTCCTGTCGGATCCGAGAGTCTATTATACGCTCGAAGAGCTTCATGGTGTGGGACATGACCTTTATGCCCCGATAATCGATAATCGCCACACTCCTGCACCGATCCCTTCCCTTTGAAGACTGGAGTGATAATACTCAGTCTCCATTGGTTAGGGATTTTACCGGTGAGGAGCACGCGATTAAAGAGGCCGGTAAGGATGCCCACACCACGGGGACCCATTGCCTTCCAGGCCTCGATGGGAACCCCATCGGCTCCGACAGCTTTCCGATTCTTCATGCGACGAAGAGCTAAGTGGACTTCCTCAGGTGTTACCGGTCGCACTAGTCCCTGATTCGGAGGGAGGACCGGTGGCTGCACCTCTCTGTGCTGCTGATTCAGCAGCTCGTGGAAATATGAGCGCCATCTCTCCTTCACCGCGTCGACCTCGCATATAAGGTTGCCACGAGGGTCTTTAATGCAGCGACACTTGGAAATATCTTGTGCCGCTAAGACCCTCGAACGTGCCAGCTTAAAGATAAGCTTCTGCCCCTCAGACGATTCCAACTTGTCATACAACGGCTGCAAGTGGTCCCGTCTGGCTCTGGCTACAGCTTTCTTAGCGGCACGTTTGGCATCCCTATATGCGTCGCGGTCTTCAGAAGATTCGGACGCTTGCCACGTTTTGAAGAGGGCTTTCTTCACCCTCACCTCCCTCTGGACTGTGTCGTTCCACCACCAAGTTTCTTTGTCACATTTGCGACCACCCTTGGACAAGCCCAGCACCGCTTTCGCCGCCTCAGATATGGCAGCCTGAATGTTGCCTCGTTCACAGGGAGCTCTACTGCTACAAAAATCCAGTCACTCAGATTGAAGGACTTTCACCTTGTGTTCGATCTTTTTTATATAGAGTTCTTTTATAAATACATATTTAGAAGGTAATTAGAGGTACTCTAAAGTAAATCAACGTACCCTCCCAACCCGGACATAATATTAACAGTGAAGTTACAAGGAGGTTTTTTTAATCTACGTACACTGAGGCAAGGAATTCGACAAAGTATTATGATAAATGTTCCACACGTGACAGGTGGTTTTGTGGTGGTGCCGCGTTTGGCAGGTGAGGTGCCCTTTATTGACACATTATTGAGTTGCGCCGCGCTGGAAGACTAGTGAATTTGAGCCTCAATATGTTGATTAATTATTTTAAAAGGTTTTTGGTTTGTGCCGATGAAGATTGAATGAGTTTCCATATGACACGGTAAGTGACGTTGGAGTTGGTTCCTGTATTATTATTAGGATATAATATTCAATAACGTGCGATTTACTTTACCAATAAATATTACTATTTGATGTTGTACAACGGTTTTATAATACAATTTTTGTGGTTTAAAACTGAGCTGAGAAATATTTTCTGTTTTTGTTTATGAAAGACTTTTTCAAAGTCATACTCAAAGATCATTTATTCCATAGGTAAAATAAATTTACACTTGAAAACCGTACATAAACTCTAGAGATTGCTCTTTTCAAATAAACATAAATGCTATGGAATATAGTTTGAATCAAATTTGTGTGGATCCTGGAGCCGTGTTGTCTTTCCATACATCTTTATTTAACAAGTAGTCTTCAATTTTGTAACATGACTTTTGAAACAAAATATTTTTATTGTAGTTTTTAAACTTAGGAAATGATAATCTTAATATATGCTCCGGAATCTTATTGTAAAAACGTATACAGTTCCCCATAAAAGAGTAGTTTACCTCGGTTAAACGAAATCGTGGTACCATGAGTTTGGACTTAGCTCTAAGGTTAATATTATGGATATCTTCTTTCTTATTGGAATTATGTATATTTTTACGGGCATATAAAATATTTCAGTAAATGTACTGTTATGTCACAGTCATGATACCAGTCTCCTCCGGTCGTCGTCCAGGCTGCCACCATTCCTATTTCTGATGCCAAACAGTAATGTCAGCATTACTGTGCTCCCGTTTTGAAGGATAAGGGTGCTGGTGAAATTACAGGCACATGGGACTTGTCAACTTATGCCTGGGATGACAGACGCAGTGGCAGTGTTCCTCAGATCTTTGCGATTTAAAGCTCTGAATGGCACTGCAACTGTTATGGACAGGCGTGTAGCTTATCATTAGGTGCACGAGTTGTTCATCCCGTTACTTGATATTATTATTATTAAACCTAGCAGTGAGTGAAATCAGGCTGTGGATGATGATGCTGATGATGATGAAAGTGCCATTTTTTGCATTTTCTCGTGTGACGTACCTTTACCTGCCATATGTAAAAGAAACGTAACATGACAGACGCTGGTTCTTCTTGAATTCTTCTTTGTGTTTGTTTCGATCTTTATGTCAATAATAATAACAAACTAGTGGTAATGAAAATACTCTTATAGAATAGATATATCGTTAGGGATAGTGCAATTACGCGTATCTAGCATTTGATTATGAGTTTCCATTTTGGTAATTTTGTGGCCAAATCAAACCCGCATAAATGTCGTGGCAGCCAAATCAACGCGATTTAAGGGAATCTATTGTTATCAGTCGGTCGACAACATGAATTAATACTTACTGTGCAAAAATGAAAGTTGTAGCCATTTTAAATAAAAAAATAATAAAGTTTAATCCCTCTCCAGTAAAATTTGATTTAGTGCTGATACGCGCTTTTTACCAATACTACATACGCGGATTTGCACTATCCACGATCTTGTGAAATAGTGAATAGAATAGTATAAGCTTCATTGCTCCCAAAATAAAACCAGTGACATTATAAAACATAGTTAAAGGTACAATCGGCGGCCTTATCGCTAGACAGCGATCTCTTCCAGGCAACCTTACAAATTATTACGGAGTTATAAATAAAGGGCAGTTAATGGTGCACAAAGCAACTGAACAGTGTATAAATTGGACCGAATACACTCTTAAACTAAATTCATAAAACGTACTATAGAACGTACATACACATTGTTACATACTAAATATATAACTATCTACATATATAATACGCAGAATATGCTTGTAATACATAATTTTTTATTTTTTATAATTTAAAATTATGTATTACACGCATATTCTACATAGTCCACGCTATCAGTTTCAGAACTGGCCACTTACATAAACAATATTTAAAACGCAATCACAACATTTAAAAATGGAACTCTTTGGCTGTAGAATACAGTTTGTTTCATCTGACTGTCACTTGTTTTTACATTGTGGCGTAATTTTAGAAATTGGTTGTCTGTATCAGCATGGATTTAACTCGTGAAAATTTTCGTAGTATGATTTTCTATGACTTTAAGTGTAATTGAACAGCTCAGCGGAGCTTCGCTCGGTTCCAAACTGCTTTTGGCGATGAAGCACCATGCAAGACGACTATTTATAGCTGGTTTACAGAACTCAAACGCGGTCGTGTGAATCTCAGTGACGAATTTTGTGATGGTCGCCCATCCACTGCTGTGAACAACAAAAATATCGATGCTGTGCGCCGTATGATCAAACAGACAGGCATGTGATATACCATGAGATTTGGGCATTTTTAGGCATAGGCATGAGTCAAATACAATCAATACTACACAAACATTTGGGTGTGAAAAAGCTGTGCTCTCGGTGGATCCCACACAATTTGACTGAGGTTCAAGAAACGGATCGCGAGACTTGGTGCAATGCCATGCTTACCAGATTCAACGAAGGGGCGTCAAATTTAGTGTGGGACATAGTAACTGGTGACGAAATATGGATTTATAGTTACGATCCCAAAACAAAGCAACAATCGAGAGTGTGGGTCTTTTGAGTTGAGCCGAAATCAACCAAAGTGGCGCGCGTGCAAAGTGCCTCTAAGCGGATGATTGCTTCTTTTTTTAATAAAACTGGACATGTGGCTACTGTTGCTTTGGAGAATCATTGTACCGTGAATAGTGATGGGTACACGACCATTTGTTTGCTGGAAGTTATTGACAAACTCAGTAAAAATAACCGTAAACGCCGTATCATCTTGCACCACGATAATGCAACTTCTGACGCTTCGGCTTGAGAAGTGGCATTATCGTGGTGCAGACAAATGAATTTTTGAAGGTGAACAACGTTGATCTTATGAGCCATCCCACGTACAGTCCCGATCTGGCACCTTGTATCTTTTATTTATTTTCAAAAATTAAGAACTAAGTTACGCGGTCAACGATTTTCATCACCCGAAAGGCTGTCGAAGAGTACAAAAAATATATTTCAGAGATTGTCACGGAGGAGTGGCATAAATGTTTTCAAAATTGGTTCATTCGTATGAAAAAGTGCATTAACGCTAACGGAGAATATTTTGAGAAACAATAAATTCATTTTTGACCTTTTATTGTATTTTTTCTTATTCATTCCAGAAACTTATATATAATCGTTATTTGTCTAGCGATTGAGCACGTATTATGGTTCCGGTAGGTAACACCCTACCGGAACCATAAACGAGCAGCCTGAATAGTAGAATAGAAAATAAAGCGAAATAGTGGTAAAATATTCAATAAAAATAAAAATATTAGATACAAGATAGTTTAAAATTTTGTTAGTACAAAGAGCATTTCACTTACATTCACAGACTCAGGATTCTAAATTGTCTGAAGCATTATGTTCATATCTAATCAAAACGTCTACCTTTATCAAACGAGGATTTAAGCTCTACAGACTTCAGTATTCCCGACAATATTCAAGGAGACCTGACATTTTAAGTGGAATAAGGGATAAATATATAATACTTAGTCAATGTTATATGACAAACAGCTTTGAAAGCAAAAGCTCTCATTGAATTTGTCGTGTGATTTATATCACACACATTTATATTCGCACTACTGCACTCACTTATGTGAGTGCAGTAGTGCGAATTCAACATCGTGCGGTTATGTGTGGGTCTTTATCATTGTAGATAAACCATCCTGCTCTATTATAATAGAGCGCCAACTACACGAAACTTTAGATTACAACTTGCTTTGTACTGACCCACCCAGACACGCAGCTTTGAAGTACTCATATGGAAAATAAACCGCAAAGCTAGATAAATCCGCTAAAAAAAGTAAATCTTTTCCGAATAGTTTCTCGTAAGATTACATAAAAGATAGGAAAAGAAACTATTTTTCCGGATTTAAATCGCGTACATTTGTTTTTACAAACAAACCAACGTTTCGGGCTCTTTACAGGTCCCATGGTCACGGTTGACCGTGATCAGTCAACTGTGACCATGGGACCTGTAAAGGGTCCGAAATGTTGGTTTGTTTAAAAAAATAACAAATATACGCGATTTAAATCCGGAAAAATAGTTTCATTTCCTGTGTGTAACAATCGCGAAAACCTAAGAACTCGATATTACATAAAAGAATTAAAAAAGGGCTTTTAAGAATAATATGCTTCAAATGGAAGCCCATAAATCTCTTTGAATTCAATTGTAGAGCAAATAGTTTCTTGATAGTTTAAGTTAAATGCAATTTACTATCGCCAAGAAGAAGCTTCCCAGTGTTCGTAGTCTTGAAATCAATTTACTTGAGTACAATTTGTTCCTTATTTCATAGTTGCTTCCTTCAACAAAACCATCTTATGTAGAATGACACATTTTGAGAACAAATAAACTTCTTACAAAAATTAATTCCCTTTATCATTCAAAGTATATTCATCTACTTATACTTAAAATTTTTCCTTTATGCTAAAATTCTTTGAAGTCGAGGAAAGCTCCCAAAAAGTAATTTTATTAATTACGAGTCAGGAATTCAACAAAGTTCCAAGCCGGAGAGGTCCTTTTCTTTCGCCGAACGATCCATTATCTTATGAAGATTTAGAAATTCCTGCGGTGTGCGTCTCGTCTCCGCGCCGTTCCCGTTCCGCCGCCGCCGGAACAACGGATTCCCTTTCTTCCAAAAAAACCGAGCATTCTTCAAAATTTAATTAAAATATGAGCCAGTAACCGCCGAGTTTAAGACGCGTTATCAGTCTGTAAAGCGACGAAGTGATAAGCTTTAAGGAAGTTTCTGGCTGTAATTAACCTGTTTCAAAATTCGCATTTAAAATTACAACAATGGAAAGAATGTAAATTCTTTACATAGATCCATTATTAAGACGGATGGGTGAGTTCTACAGCCACAGCGAAGTTTTGTAAAGTTGCTCAGAAAACAAAGGGTGTTGGCGCCTACTGTCCTTCGGCATTTTTCTGGAATATTACTGACTTGTCGATGTATTTTTTTATCGCTTCCTTCTGTCAGAGGTCGCTACAGGCACGCCATTTACCATCAGAAACAAAACCCTCCCAGTTGCCTCCGCAAACCGCAAGTCGCAGTAACAGGTGACTTTTACGAGTCATTAACATTGCGTATTTTGCTTTATTTGTAAAGTCTGATACTTATTTAAATTAGGAGTTTGTTCCAGTTTAGTTTTTAACATTAGACTTTGCGAGTGCTTTTTAGGAGGTTTAGGGTGATAATTAATTAAATATCTATCTGCTTAATTATATGGTAAATGGTGTCTAAAATTTCGTAAAATCTGCATGCTGTTGCGTCTAAATAGTAAGTACCTAAAATATTTTATAACTCAGTGCTAATACATTTTTAAACTATTAACATACACATAAATATTATACTTCCTATATACCAATAAGGCGCGGGAACATGGACATAATAATTTGGTATTACGACGTATATGGGTCATAACTGATACGTTCATGCATATTTATAACTATGATTGGTCATTACGTAATGCAATTCAGCGTTAACACCCCCGTGTGATATTATTAGCCGGATCCTTCTGTAAGTAATGAATATTAGGAGCGGAGAGCTAATTGTTTATTCTGTTTAGTTGGCCAGAGGGGGCGATTGAATATTTTACAAGTCCGCAGGCGGTCATGGTGCTGGGATTCGTTTACGCGCATATTTAATTATCACTCATGTGTTGTTACTCACTTGACTTTTCTGTGAAAAAATACCATGGTTTATCTGTACAATAAATATGAAAATATAGAGTCCAGACTAAGAGCGGTTACAGACGGCGATTTTTAGCAGCGATGCAAACGCGATGAAAATGCCATGCAATAGCGATGCAGTCGCTAATCGTCTACCTTCACAAATGCGCGCGATTTAACCAGCGATGCAGTCGCGCATTTGCATCAATGCAATCGCCCTTAAATCGCAAGTGTAGCCATGCAATCGCGCGTTTCACAAACGCGCGTTTGCATCGCTGCTAAACGTCGCCGACTCTTAAGGCATATTCACTAAGGCTAAGATTTTGAAACGAACTTTAACTTCGCTAAGCAAAGATTGTGAGCTAAACAAGTTTTTCGTACTTATAAAACGAACTTCGCTAAAGTTTAAGCAAGAAATTAAATCAAACTGAGTTTAGTAATTTCTTTCTTACACTTAGGCCGGGAGATTCTCGGGCCGGGAGAATTTGGGTATAATTTTTGGTTGTCTATTTTCGTTATCTATATATATGTGTGTGTGTATGTGTCCATGGCACCCGTGATACGGGTTTCCCTAGTGCGTAGCCATGAGTATGTACATTATTTATTATTTATTTTATTATTCATTTAAAGTTTTTCTATTAATTTTGTAAATACGAAAAACTTGCGTAGTCGAGGTCAATGTTCATTTTATAAATATCAGCTTTAGAAGTTAAATATAAAGCAGGTAATAATAGACTAAAAACTAACAAAATGGAATCATTGTACTCTTGGCGTAATGTTTGTTTTAGTACTATTCAATAGGTGGCGCTATCTTAATGTTATTATATAGGGAAACTAAACTATACGATAACAATAACATCCTGTTGCATCTTTGTAACAGTGTAGTTCTGAGTACAATAACAAGACCAGGCGTTATCAGCATCAGAAACGCTGCGACCTGTAATATTGTTAATAGTTTATAGCATGTCACATACGACGAAGAAAGTTTATATTACGCCATATCGGTTCGAATACAATTTAACGAAGTGGCGTAGTTTGTATAAGAATCTTTCTTCTTGCCGTTTCTTAAGATATCGAACCAAATGACTCGGATCATATTTTAAATTAAGTTCTTAATAGTATATAGTAGCATTAAAATGGCAAATGTTGTAATACCGTTAATATTTTGTCCGAAATAACGTTTGTTTTTGTTTTTCTTTTAGGATATGTTGAATATTTATCGCAAAGACACGATTAGGTTCGGTTAGGTTAGGTTAAGTTAGGTTTAAAAGAAAAAACATTTTCCTCTCAAAATTACTTTCGAGGTTATGAAATTTCGACCAAACGTTATTTCTGGAAAAAGTCATTTCGGACTACTGATAGGTAATCAATAATTATTACTTAACAACACTGTAGCACTTGTGTTAAGGAAGTCGGAAACAACGACGATAGGTACCAGAAACACCCAGCCCTGAGACAATATAGAAAAGTTACTTTTTCTACATAACAAGCCACTCGACGAAGAAGGTCGTCATTTAATTAAGTGTATTTTAGTTGTAGCTACGCGTCTTTTGTTTCTATTCCTAGACATTACCAACAGAAAGAACCTTTAATACGTCACGTTTAATAGTACTATTCCGTTTTAGTATCGCATTCGAAACCTAGACGCGAGTACGTAGTTCGGCGTGTGCAGAGAAAATTTCAATAATCCCGTAGGTTTGCGAGGAGCGGCACGCACGTGTTCCGGATTACCCATAATTGATGGGACCCGCGTCTAATCTCTGCACTTTGCTCTGTGAGCCCTGTTACGTACTGACATAGTAGGACAAGAGCAGTGGTTCTATTTTTATGAAAGAGTGCCGATTTCGTACTTACACAAACGTGCGCGATCGTGGTGTCTGTAGACAATCTATCAAAATGACTGTAGTAGAGTAAGACCACAGATTGTACTCACTGAGTGCGGTTGTGTGCAAATTGTTGATGCTTGCATAGATACACTACTGTTCTATTCTTGTTACAAAAATCTATGTTTACTTAGTAAATATTCAACTTTATTGCTCCACTATTCTGATTGTTTTGTTTTGATTGCGTTGCTTGGATTGGAAAGTAAAAATAAAAAGGTTTGTTTCTGTATTTCAGTTTTGTTATCTCCGTGTGATTTAGCGAGGGGAGGTTATAAAGTAAAAATTTCCACTAAGTAAACATTTCATTTTCAAAAATGTTATTTTGTGACACTAGGAGACGGGAGGAATAAGTCGTGCGCCTGGTGGTAAGAGACACACCTGTTCGTTACAGTTGCAGTGCTACTCAGAACCTTAAATCGCAAAGATCTGAAGGGTACTGCCACTGCGCTCGTCACTCTATATAAGTAGACAAGTCCCATGCGCCTGTAATTTCACCAGCTCCCTTACCCTTCGAAACCAGCAGAAAAAGTAGTACTTCCCTTGACGAACTCTTTTACAAGGAGCTCTACTGCTACTAGAACTGTATTACGTTTGTTTATTTGTTACTCCATTGTAATTGTTTGGCAAACCGAACATATGTACTGTTAAGACCAACTGGCCATTGAATATTTCACTACCTTGAAAGTTAAGCAATAGGTGACTCTCACTTTGGTTAGGGCAACTTAAAGTCATCCCATCTCAAATCTAATTTGATGAACTCATTACATTACTACCAGACACTTATTTAAATATCCTTATGAGAAATTGTAGAAAGCAGATTGTGCCTGTATACTTACCCATAAGAAGCAACACGTGGAAAGATAATGGAAAACAATTTTCCTCTTGATATCAAGAAATTAGTATTTCATTTTGATAATAATAGCAGTGTTCTTATCTTTCTATTCCGCTCTGTATTTAATTTGGGAATTCGGGTGAGTCTTGAGTCGAAGAAGCCGTTGAAAAAGAAATGAACCACTCACCGCGTTTGACGCAAATGGCGCGAATACAATAACGTCAACTGATATATTATGTACACCTATATGTGCGATAGGGAAAACTTTTCGCTGGAAAATTTTGTTGCCTTACTTTTCCACAAAGGGGAAAAATCACTGGGAACGCTTTCGCCCTTAGCATTTATTTGCTAAGAGCGTAATTCACCCAGCCCCGTGGTTGCGGTGCGGAGTGAACTCGCGTGCGCTTCTTATCTCCAGATATTTAAATTCCTGCCCGAGCCTCAAAATAGTTCAAATTAAATGGAGTTTGTAAATTAAGTGTTGCTATCACGCAATCCCAGGGAAATAGCTCTAAGTGGTTTGGTGTACGATCTACTATTTTATCTGGCTTGACTTAATGACAACATTTGGACTATGTAAAGGTTGATAGCGGAATTGAGCATTTACCGTTTTTTTGAGTGTTTTTTGTTTTGATTTGCTTTCTTAGCAGGTTACCGATTTAAAAGATAATGCATAATTGTTTAGTTGATTTATTATATCGGCCGTGTTCGGCCGATCATCGTGATACCAGAAACTGAAAGTAAAGGATAGGAAATTGGAATTGAGATGAAAGTTAAGCTTGAGCGAGCTATCATAACCACAACCATACTAAGTAGTTTATTGTAATTACTAATATAAAGACATAACACGAATAAAAATTCCTTCTATTCGTCCTTCTTTGTATAAATAATTATAACAAACTAGTGGAATAATTTCATAAAATTAATTGAATGTTACAACCGTAAATCTAAATTTAATATCACAACCGTACGTACGTACGTATCAAGATTACACGACAATGAAAACAAAACTTATTAAGTAAAGGTCATTCTGTGTTGTTGGTTGGGGATATTTATTTCATATATTAACATAAATATATCTGGCAATAACCTTAAAAGAATCTCTGAATATGAAATGTGCCGCGTTACAAATTATTATTGCATGCGATTATTATGAAATAAAACAAAAATAGATCCGACGTGAAAGGCAGACGGTTTGAGGGAGGGTAAGGAGATGTGGGGTGGGGTGGGCAGCGATCGCTCTCAGGGGTAAACAGCCGCCGATTGAATGTGAAAATTTAATTCAGGTCATTTTCATCGTCAGAGCGAAGGAATCTGTTATTTTTCCCCAAAGATGCTCATCATTTAAAAAATAACCCCTTAAATTTTGAGTGCTTGCAAACTCTCAATTTTAGTGTTAATTATTTATATAAACCACATGAAATTCTCGTGTATCGTGTTAGTCTTACATATTTATGTTTTATTTTTCATCCACGCTTAAAAAGGTGAAAGTTCAACCGTAAGTCACCGCGAGTCTGATTAATCTCTGTGTTATTTCAGTTCTAGAAGTTGTTTTTCAGCTTTTATAAAAATATTCAGTCTGAAAACAGCAAGTTCAAGCTCAGACACAAAAGACTTTGAAAAATGCAAATGAAGCTTGTGGAGGGCAAGCCACCACCGGCGCACCCCGTGGCTTTGCCTGGCATTTAAATGCAACCTAACTTGTCAAAGTTTGGCGCTTTGCAAATGAATGTTAGGTCTCAGCTCGATTTATTCAGGGATTTTGCGAAGAAACCCCTTCTTTTTTAAGATTTTCACTCTAGTCTGCACGTTTCACAGTCAATTTGAAAGAATGTAAAAATAAATTTTGAGAAATATTGAGCAAAAGCTTCGCTGTATTCTGAGACAGCTCGTCTTTTGTTTTCTAAAGTAGATTATGCCTATTATTGTGAAACATACGAATACATTGGATTATTTATATTTTCGTAAAATTATATTTGTTGTATCAAAGTAATTACCACAAATAACGATATTAAACTTTATGTAGGTTGGTGATCTTTTTTTAGGTATGGAAAAGCATTTGATTATAGCCTCACAAGTACTATATTTACATTATCATGGGCTGAAAACTTGAAAACTATTGTACTCAAGGAGGCTTGATATGCATCAGCCATAGTGAAATAAACATCAGCAGTGAAAGCAATAAACTCGTTCTATATTCATATTTACTGGAGCAGTTACTTGGGTCTTTATGGTATCTCCTCGATTAAATTAGTAGGTTCAAATTTCACATTAATTCAATCTTGAGGTTTTTATTAGGGACATACGTGTTTTTATTAGGGTCAAATTCTATAGATCAAAATTAAATTTCGCCGATATATGATGCTAATAAAATTTTTGAAAATGAGGTTTCGCTTAACACAGGTTCTGATTTTTAGAAAAAAACATTAAAACACATGTTACACAGGTCATGTACAAAGGTGAGTTTATCTCTAGCAGAGATCTCCTCCAGCCAACACTAGCCGTGGTGAAAAAAGTTTTCGGGACTAATTATTGTACAATAAATTTATTAAAGTTTGAATGTAGATACAAATGATGATAATATAAATATGACTGATATAATACATCTACATAAAATTTTTATATATTTTTTTATTATACCAAGTAATAGGACGGACACGTCATGCACCTGGTGGTAAATGGGTGGTAAGCGACACACCTGTCCATAACAATTGCAGTGCCACTCAGAGCTTTAAATCGCAAAGATCTGAAGTGAATTGCCACTGCGCCCATCACTCTGAGACAAAAGTTGACAAGTGTTATGTAATTTCACCAGCTCTCTTACCCTTCATAACTGGAACGCTGTAATGCTCACATTACTGCTTGGCAGCAGAAATACGTAAGGTGGCAGTATTTCGCTGGACTAACTCTTTTCTTTAAATATGTACTTATACATACATATACATTAAAAACAAAAAAATGCAGTTCGGAATAGGTATTACATAAAAAAAATTGTTTTATTCAAATCATAGTATAAATAGCGGAAGGAATGTTATATTTGATAACAATAACAAATTGATAGAGCCAATGTGATTGCAGAAGAAATTCCAAGATATATCCAAGGTATTTAAAGAGAAATGTAATTTTATAAATAATAACATTAGTTTAATGTGATTCCGTAATAAAGAGCACTTTGCAAACAATTATAGCCCGCCATAATTGAATCACCAACATTTCTAGACAATCTGTACATCGGAGTGGAACCATTACTCATACTAAGTGGCAGGAAGCATACCGGCCTCGAGCGGGGCCGCCAATAAACTACGGGCATATCTAACGATACAGCTCTTCATTTAACCATATTTATCGCCGGACAAGACCCCACGGCACCTGGATAAACACAGTCCTTTGCAAATTGTATTTCATAGACAACTGAAACGGCTACCGCAATAAATTGATAGAGCTCGACTTACTTTAATAAATGTTTCGAATGCCCCTTTCCAATATATATTATAACTATGTGATGTATAGGGATTTATAACTACAGTCATATATATGAGATACCTGACCCCTTAACATGCCCAACCGATCTTTTGTTTCTGAGAGACATCTTACGTATTGAACAAAAAAAATTAAAGCAATTTCAACTTTATCGCGTAAGCCATACAGTGGAGTGTTGAAGATGATGAACATATATTTAAAACCAATACTAAATTTCATCATTTAACTTCCAAGTAAATTGGTCGAGCGGCTTGTAGTGTCGACTGTCAGTTACAATAGCCGTGGTTCGACTCCACGAGCAATGTTTTGTTTTAACGTTATATTTTTAACAGCATTATTTAACTTTTTAATGTTAACGTTGACAAATCACAATATTTGTTCACTAGAAATTGCCTAATTTGGGTGGGTAGATATTATTAATAAAGCGTAGAGTGGGTATGGATACATTAACAAATCACGAAATCGCTCTGCAGTTTGCATACGATCGTGGCTTCTGCGATTACGCATTGTTCCACGTTTCGTTCCTATTTGTCTATTCAGTTTTAATTACTTTCAAGGTTTTAGTGACTTACAAAGTTTTTCTTTTCTATTTTAATATACCTAACTATTTTAATACGCTTAACGGAATTATTAAAAGTAGAAATTATTGTTCTGTATGAACAAGATTTAGACATTCCTTACACCTAACCAGATGTTAAAAAAAATACAATATTAAATTAATAAATTTTAATTTGAATTAAATTGTATTAATAAATACAATATTATAGTCATAGCTAAATAATATTTTATTTTGTAGTGACTCGACCATGCTTGACTCGAACGATGGTTGCCTCAATTTGCAAAGCAATCCTTATACCACTTGGCCACGACGACCTTACTAAAACTGGTTGAAATTTGTGTTCTGTATTTAAGTAAAAACCATACGTTAAAGATCAAATTAGCTTAAAAACTTTCTTAAAATGTCATTCACTATTGAGACGACCAGGGAGACATACCAAACTAAATTTTACGGCACACAGGCTAAAGATTAAGTTTGTTTAATTTTTGTGCTCAGAATCAAAGGGTCGGCAAAGTCTGCTTGGGGGTAGGTATCTTGTGTTTATGACTGTACAATGATGCAAACGAGTTCCAAATACAAAGATATTATCGTGACATAAGAGAACAAATCAACAAAAAGTAAGGTTTGTGCGTGTATGAGCAGATAAGATGGAAATAGAGTACTTATTTTTTTGATATCTGTCACATCTGAACGCGAAACGAGACGCTCTCAAGGCTAAAACACCTGCAGCCATCTATTCTTACTTTGTCGATAGTGTTCATACGTGTCGCCACTGTTTGCGAACTTTTACTGTTTACTGTAGCCTTCTAAGGGCATATGAAAGCAATAACAGTCGCTGTAGCTGAAATCAGCTACGATGATATTATTATATGATTTTATGATATATTTATATAGAAAATAGAAGGAAAAAAGAGTTAGACCAATAGTGGCGTATAGTGAACAAATAAAGAAGAAGGTCAAAGTGAGCAGCTATAAAGAAGTCGAGGAAGAGGCTACACCGACAAGAACCTGGCTCTTAAATGGGACGATAATGATGACATGTTTATTAGCACGCATCAGTAATACGCACATACTTATTATATCAATATGATACAAGTCGTAAGCCAATATAAATACATGTATTAATTAAAGATTTGTAGTACTGAAGCTGCCGAGAAAATAGGAGCAGTACCATCCATTTTTCACGAAAAAGCGGAAGTAACATTTATATTCTAAAAGTTTCGTAAGTAATTCCTTTAGAAGGGTTGTTTTATTGGACTATGCGTCAATTAGTTTTACGAAACAAAAATGTGGATACTTCCCACAAAGTTTATTCACTTTTCTTCTTAGCATTCAGTGCCATTCAATAATTAACAGAATCACAGAGACACGTAATCATGTTACCTATTGGTTTGGAATGGGCGGCGAATACAGTTATAGCAGTGGAAAAAAGGTAGTATGTATTTAACGTGGTCTTATTTATCAAGGTACGAAGTCCTGTAAGTATTCGTAAAGTACCTAACAAGTAATGTAAACATTTGTATACTTCTCTGTATACAATTAAAAACAAATGGGATGGAAATTCGATTAAACAACATTTAACCCAAGGTTATTACTGTGTATAACAAAATTATATGCGGTTACGGAGCTTTTAGCGTTGGCCAGGTTTGGCGTACGTTGTACCATTTCACCTAAAGTGTGTTGTGAGATTGTAATACTAATTGGTTTTGCAGAATCGTCGGGTAAACTACAACAAGGTGCTTGGTTCTTACATAACCTCCAGCTATAAACAGTTGCCTCTGGAAGTTACTGAAGACTAACTAATTCTCGTAACTTGATTACACAAGAGCAATGTAAGTTTCTGAAAGGACTAAGTAACTAACCGTAATACATAGAACCTAAAATAAATGTAACAAAATAAATATGTGTATATAAATATAAAAACACATAGGTACACTTCCGTCCTTGTTATAACGAACGCATTTGCTTTCCGGTAACTTTGTATAAAAAAAAAACTTTAGAGATATTGGCACCTAAAGTTTTATTGTCACTACTAATTTTCTTTAATAATAAAACTGAAATTAAATCTTATTTAACTTATTTAAAAAAAAAAACTAATTAGAGTGGATGGTATGACTCGTTTCGCAATCCCAGATATGTTATTAAATTTCGCTAAAAACGTCGATTAGGTTGGTTATGATGAGGTGGGCAGTATAGGTTTACATATAAACTTTTTTGTACATTTAATAGACGAAACTGTATAACGCAATATACTGCTATAACCAGCTGGATATATCGTAGTTCCCTCAAAAGAAGCTAGATGGCGTTGGTCGAGTTTATGGTAAATACTAAATCAAGACGTTAAGATTTTCTTTCGCATCGAGAATATTTCGACCGAGTTTTGATTGAGTGAGATATTTTACGCAGCTGTGGGTAGGCATGTGAAGGCCGCGTTCCTTATTGGCAATACTGCGAGGCACCTATCTGCACTTGTGCCCTGAGTTTACAGTGACAGTGTCGCATCAGCCGAAGAGTGTCTTACAATTTACCTGGCGTATAGACAATATTCTATAATACAAACAAAATTGAACTGGATTCTGGTACGTCATCGAATCACCTGTCACAGTTAGAGTATAAATTTTTAATAACTCGCAAAACCTTTTAATATGACATTTCTTTCGAGCAAATTTTATTTTACATGTACTGGATATTCACTCAAAATATTTTGGCTTTCCGTAGAAGTAGATTAAGCTGATGTAGGTTTGTAAATAGAAAATTGGCATTTCGTTTACGAATTCTTGAAAGTAGCAGAACGAAGTAGACGAGTTGAAAAAGTCGTTTTAATTAAAAAGTAACTCTGCATTGTACGTCGCATTGTTCAACTAAGGTCGCGCTAAGTGTTCAACAACTTCTGACGTCAACTACAATTTATTATTAATAAATAACACTTTATATGACTAAATATTTTACTTAAGGCATTGAAGTGATTCATACGGTAGATCAGGAAAAAATATGAAACTCTTGTGATAGATTTAGGAGGAAGATCCGACGCAAATTCCAATTTGTCGAATGTTTTATAGCTCAAATTGCATTCTGGAATCGTGAAGTTTATTACGCCGTCGTAAATTTAGAATCAGGCTTTTATTTTCAAGAATAAATATTTTATTCTACCACGTTACTTCGCTAACTTTTCCCTTTTTGGCAACAAAATTTAAATCTTTTGCTGCAGTTAGGCGCGTGTGGGCTTCTAGCTTCCGCACTTTCAAATTTATTCATGTTTCGTTTCGAATCTAAGTGAAACTTGTCTACGATTGAAACGATTTGTTGTAAAACTTTACAATATTACTCATATTTTCGGAACATATGAGACATCGGGGTCAATATGTTGAAATTGTACAACAATGCCGTAAAGAAAAACAGGACCATATCAAATCTACCTATTTCAATTTCTCTGTCTATGAACATTTGAAATAACAATATAATTTGTTAACTCGAAATAATGCAACTAGTGTCGATTACCAGTAGTTTATTGCCTTTAGTTGTTTTTTTTAAACATAATATCACTATACAAAGAGAAACAAGCGAGATATTAAACAGAGCTTTGTTTTGGGCGAGTTGCTTTCGTTTGTACAGCCTGTTTGGCGAAGTAGTGGGGCGGGCAGACGCCTGCGGCCTCACAACTCGGCCGCCCGGCCTCGCAGACCTCAGGGCTCTGTACACAATTTGTTTGTTATTGTTTAGAATTACCAACACAAACAGCCCGCCTCATAAATTCCAAACTTTTCACCCTCAACTTTTATTAAACAAAGTAGGTACTTACTATCCACATATATGAAATAATTGAAATAATACACCCGACAGTTCGTTAGCTCAGTGGGTCACTTAGGGTTTCGTGCGCTTTTGGAACGATGTTTGCTGATAATGCCTACGTCCGTATAATTCAAATCAGCATACTTTGTATAAAGCTACGTTGTAGCATTCGTAGCAGTCGTAGTCGTAGTCGCAGCGAGTTTGCTGTTTACACAGGTTAGCGCGGTTCACAGGCATTAGAACAATTTCTTATTCAATTTTAGCTACCTAAAACGTTGGTTCTTGCTCATACTCCATGGAATTGTTTACAAAATTCGTGTATCTACTTAATTGAACAAACGTCCGAACAAATTTCAATTTATTTGCGAAGTGCGAAGACATTCCAACTAAATATTCCTTTCGACACAAAAACAGATTAATACTACCAGTCTCGCGACTAACATTGCATTCGTCAAGTCCATTAGCTACGACAATGAAAATTTATAACATATTACCAAATATAATAAAAACAGAAACAAGCGAAACAAAATTTATGGAAGCGTTAAAAACATATTTAGTAGCTAAAAGTTACTATATACACTAGATGAATACTTAGATTATAGGGATACGTTCAATTAATAATAGACATGATTATAATATTCAATACATAATGCAGATAATATGTTTAATAAATTATATTATTGTAAATGAAAATTTACATAAGTGATTATTATGATCTTAACATTTTTTCTCAACAAATATACACTAGCAGTAGAGCTTTTTGTCAAACAGTTCGTCCAGGGTAGTACTGCCACCTTACCTACTTCTGCCGCCAAGCAATAATGTCAGCATTACTGTGTTTCGGTTTAGAAGGGTAAGGGTGCTGGTGAAATTACAGGCACATGGGACTTGTCAACTTATGTCTCAGGGTAGTGCCCTTCAGATCTTTGCAAAGCTCTGAGTGGCACTGTAACTCTCATGGACAGGCATGTAGCTTACCATCAGGTGCACGACTTGTTCGTCCCGTCACTTGATGTTATAAAAAAAACAACGAGCAATATGCACCTGAAGTAATCATAAGGCTAAAGGTAAATAGAATAGGGTTAGGATTCGTTTAATTTATTCAGAATTTTGTCACTTGCTGTGTCCGTACAGAGTCCGTAATGAACTTAATTTATGTTACCTACCACCTTATATTCAAATTATGGTATGCAATAAAGTATGGAGTACTGAAAAGTGGCATATAGTGAATTAACGATGGTTTTAGACCTTGTATGTTTAGTATAAGGTTCGAGATTAATTTGTTCACTCATTGATGTAGATGAACAGCGGCGGATATACGGATCGGAGAGTGGAGAGGAGGTCCCTCGCTACATCAGCAGCCCTCATCGCCAAGGCTCGCCGTTTCCTTTGGAGAGTACCAATAGGAGATTTCATAAGAGGAATAGAAACTCCAAAGGTGGGTCACATTATTTGTTGTTTTGGTAGTTCAGCAAATGTTTTACACGCCATTGATAAGTACACGAAGTATTTGCAAATTGTATTCATATTATTTAAAAAAATGAACTTATTCAATAATATACGAATTCTTATATTAAGCAAGTTAAAAAGTATTAAAGGAGTAAATAATATACAATTCAATAACACTTCAGGATGCTGTTGGGTTTGCTGAGATTGTGCAATGCGTCAGGCATGTTCGCAAAAGCGCATATAGATTGGCATCCAAGCGATAATGCGAAAAAATAGTATCGCTTATGACTTAATAAATAGATAATAAGTAAATATTAGACAGCATCACATACGTAACTCTGATCCCAAAGTAAGTAGCTAAAGCACTTGTGTTATGGAAATCGGAAACAACGACGGTACCACCAACACCCAGACCCGAGACAATATAGAAAAGTTAGTTTTCTATACTGACCTAGCCGGGGATCGACCCCAGGACCTCAGAGGTGGCGATACCATGAAAACCGGTGTGCTAGCCACTCGACCGCCGAGGCCGTCGAATGACTTGTGTCAGTAGCTTTTTTTCGTTTGTTTGTCCAATCCTAATGTACTGGATTGGGCAAATCAAATCTGTTTTTATGTATATTAAATAAATATAGCTTTTGTGTTGTTATAACGTATAATGCTAACTATAAGTGAAAATGTTACTAACAATTTATATGGGTCTATAATGACCTGAAATAAAGAATAATATTCTATACTAAAAATATATTTTCCCGAAAGATCTGGAAAAAATGTTGTTTTTATATTTGATTACACGTTTTTAATATCCTATTAATCATTCAGGTGAAGAAATATTCAGCGAGTCAGGTGGTACTTTGTCGCGGCGCACCAGACGCGCAGACGACTTTACTCACGAGAACAACGCTCGTAATGCGCGCCTCTGCCTTAACAATGGTAAGGGCGCAGTTTATACATTTTTAGTAAACAATTGATTTAGTAAGATTTTGCTTCTTTTTTACGTCTCCTAATTTCACACCAATGTACTGTACATGTCCTGTCTTTGCGTATTTGAAGCTTGGAAAGTTTGAGACAGCTTTAACAACTATTTCAAATAATACTTAAGTTTTTCCTGTTATTACTTGCTAAATATAACACAATAACAAAATCTGTTTTGATTCTAAAACTCTGATACAATATTGCATTTGACACTGTTCTCTGGTGCTGCCATCTTACTCTATAAGAATAACGGTGTACATCGCCAAATGTTGTAAAACTTTGCCAAACTCGTTATATAAAATTTTACAATTTTGAATTTTTAAAGGATTATATTACATGGATCTAAACGTGCCACTAATGCGTCAGGTCAAGATTTAAAAAAAAACTATCTGCGTTCACGACGTGCATTATTTATTTTTTGATCAGCTCAGTGCTTATTAAAAAACTGCCGATAAAATATTATATCGAGTTATTATATTTTTGCGATTGTTGCACATAGGAAGTGCAACTGTTTTTTCGGATCTAAATATCAGATCTGCAGTCTGCGCGCAGCTGCAAGCATGTCATGGATAAAGCTACACACTGAATTAAGTTCGACAAACCCCAGGTCCTTGCAAAAGAAGTCTGTTATATACCCAGGATGCTGCGAGTGACCATTAAAACTTTTAAAAGTCGTGCTAATTTCCCTGTTGAATTCCCCATTTTCAAAAATTTTCAGAAACCACTTTCTCCGTAACCCCAGTTTATCCTCGGATGAAAAATCCCACGCAGACATAAGACTGCAATACTAATTAGTATGTTTTAAGTTATTTTAATTGTCATTGTTAATTAATAATAAATTTTATTAAATAAAAATATCTTGTCGTTAAAATAAAATAATTTGTAAAACACGTAGAGTAAATTGAAACGACTTTTTAGTCGTAGCGCCATCTATGAATTCGGCCTGATTGAAGGAAGAATTTTTTGAAAGTAATTTGACAAAAAAAATTTGAATATCAATTCAATAAAAATTTAAAATACAGTGAATAGCGACATCTCTCGCCAGGGCCGGTAGCTGTAAAGGTATCTAACTGGGTGATAAAACTTTCATAGATTTTTCATAGATAGCGCTACGGCTAAAAAGTCATTGAAAAACCAGGTACAAAGACACGACAACAAGCACATAGAAAAATTCGTGAGGTCCGCTGGTCCGTTCCGTGGCTTGGTTGGTATAGCGTCTGGCACGGTGTGCTAGAAGACGTCGGTTCGAATCCGGCCGGATCGAAGGAATTTTTTCTGAGTGTTCGGTCTTTGTATTATATCCAAATCCAAATTCAAAGCACTGTACCGGCAACACCTACTCTCACTTCAAAAATCGGTGTAGTGTGTTCTTATTCTTTAACGTAGTTTGCCTAGAATCGAATTTTGTTGTTGCTTTGATCTATTCTTATTATGTGTATAATTATATTATAATACTAATTACATTACACAACGTTAAATCCTCTTTACAGTCATAACTTACACCTACAGCTGTAATTATATTCACATTTGCTCATGCACTTACATGTTAAACAGGTTATTTTAGATGCGCTATTTACACTTTACTATGTATATTATTATTGTCAATGTATAACTTTACTCGTAGTCGTTATATTTTTGCTTTCAAATAACTTAATCCATCTCGTTGACTGAAAACTAGCGCCTTAGGAAACTTTGGCATATGCTGAGTCAGCGCCGTTTCACTGCTATGACAATCATGTTTTGTTTTTTCTTTTATGCTTAATTTGTATTTGTGTTATATCAGTGAATAAAGTGTATATCTATCTATCTATCTATTAATAATTAAATTATGTTTTTTTTTTATGAATCCTAATCATAAATCCTATGTAATTTTCTATAATTGCTTCTAATTTATTTTGCATGCGCAAGTAAAATAAACCCGATTTTGTTTTATTTATTTTTTAAATGCATTTGCTATGGAAATTTAAACAAAGTCAGAAATAGTAATAAGAAAACCAATATTTCGATTTTCCAGCAGCTTCTATCCAACCTTCTTTTATTTTGAACTCATTGGAAAAACTTAAAAACTAAAAATACTCTAATTTTAATACACGAGTATAATGGAATTTAAATATCTAAATTATCTAAAACAATAATACACATACATTTTTCTTCAAGCAACAGCAACATATAAATTGACATGAAATTGAAACGGTTGTACGAAATAATATGAGTTGTGTTAAAGTTACTCGAATTAAAATGTTTAGTAATATTAATAATAATAAAATAAAAGAAATCAATTTAACGTGAATGCTTTTCGCCTCGATATTTTAGGGAGTTTAATTACAAAAATCATAGTAAGAAATTCAAACATTTCAGTAAAAATTTATTGTCGATAAACATGGTAAATGAACATCACTATACTTGAGTCTAGAAATTTCCATGGACATAAAAAGAAAACATTGAATAATAATAGAAATAGTAACTAAAAATGCAAATAGCCGGTGGAATGTTATCTCACTGGTTTTAAAATGCTTGTTTTCACTCCAATTTTTACAAGGTGGATCGTTACAACTTGGCATTTTCATGTTTTACGAGAGTTTTTCTATGTACAACGATCGCCATGTCACTGTGACGATGTTTGTAGGCATGTCACCTCGATATGATAATTTTGATCATATCGAGGCGACACGAACCACGCCCCCATACCAAATCTCCCCTTTTATTCTATATATATATGGCTGTGATCGAAACGTTGGTTTGAAACAAATATACCTACGCGATGGAGATCGGAAAAATAATTTCATAACAATGATTATATTATAGATTTCACAGTATCTCATTTCAATGTCAGTTAAACTACAGACTCATTGTGTTGTTCATATTTATTATTAAACCATTACGTACAGGATGTAAAGGAATGGTGCAAGATCGTAGAGATTTGCTGTCAAATAGTAACGTTTTTTTTTTAAATTAAAAAGCAAGTGCGCATTTGACTTCAGTCTCGCCTGATGAAAAGTGACGACGAGGTTGAAGATGGAGCATGCATATCTAAATAATGCCTATTCACATTCGCCTCGAAAAATCCCAAGTTGTCCCTACATCACTAATCTCGAGCCTAACATAAACACTTGCTTGGAAGTTAGTGGATGATGGCGGGAAAATTTAATGTTCAATCGATGATATTATGTTTTAAATACGATACTAATTTTCAAATACTCTAACTACTTTAAAATTAAGATCGTGTTTAAACAATAAGTTACAAATTATTTTGCTACAAATCTATAAACTACATGATAAAAAAGTAAACCGATATTGTATCAATGGCGTTATCAGTCGATTACAATAAACATGATTGCTATAATCTTTATTTATTATTTTTACGTAATCTCAGCACAGAGTACTAAAAAACCGACTTCAAAAGCATTCATCCACTAGTTTGCCACTCTTAGAGACGGAATATTTTCTTCAAATTTGAATGGGACCATTTCTGAGATAGCCTCTTTCCAACAAAAAAAGACTCATCAAAAATAAACAGCCGGAGTTATCGCGTAACATACTTAAAAACAAAAACAAACAATCGAATTGAGAACCTCTTCTTTTTTTGAAGTCGGTTAAAAATGAAAGTGATACTGGTATATAAAAATAAATATATAAAAATTTTTGCATTCAATCTTATAATTTTTTCCAATTTAAATAAGATGTACGAAAAAATTTGCAATGAAAATAACGATCCAAAATCATTGAAACTAACACCTTTCGTAGTTCATGACGTTAGATGTCGATTTTGAGAATATGTTTGGATCCGATCTGTGTCTTACAGTGATTCTATGAAATCAAATATTTGTTTTCGATGTTTACCACCGTAAAGAACGCTACTGTTAGACGTACTCAGTAGTAGAAGTATTCTAACTAAATAAATAACATAAAATCCATGTACCTATTACGTTACGATAAATGAAATGAAAATTATGTTATTAATTAATTTAATTTAATTAATTAATTAGAGTCGATGTTAAGATCGACACTACATTATCCTATTTTAAAACGAAATTTAAAATTTCTACACAGTTCTGCTATTTTGCATATTGGATTTCTGTAAGATGCATATTACATTCTTTGATTTTCACCGCACTTTTTTATTGTACCCTGTATACTAACCACATTTAAAAAAAATGTTCGTTGTGTTATTTTAATTCGGACTTAAATATACTCAAATGAGCGATCGGTTGACTGGTAGCTCAATACATATCTCAACCAGATTACGGATGCCTTGGAAAAGGCCAGCTCCAATGAAAGAATCGTAAAAATATGAGATTGTGTGCAAAAGACTGATGCGAGTGAAGAAAGTGAACGAGATATGTCAGCAATGTTACGAGTGGAAGTGTCTGCCTATCCATTGGGAGGCAGGCGTGATAGTGTGTATATATGTGCTCGTATAAACATATGTCCTTGTATACACGTAGCATTTTGTTCGTATTACATCATATCCAGTGAAGCTTTAAATCAATATCGGAGGAATGAACAAGGAATTGTATATGTACTGAAATGTCGCATTCCTGTTTAGATATTGTACTAAGACATTCTGTAGGTGCCTACCTATTACATCGCGACGTGAAGGTGCTGCATGCCTTTGATAAGGATGCTTCGCATAGTTTCTCTAACGCTAACGTACGCGTCTGAAGTGCCTAAATGTCGGAAAATTATACTCATGACTTAAGACATGTCTTCTAACATAATACGATGTAACCATGTCACTCTCCTTCTGCAGTTACTACACGCTGTTCCCTAAGATACTGTACCCTCTAACTGGCGATTTATATCTGTGGGCCATATTACGCATTCAACAGCAATTGAGGGAGAATTTTAAAGAAATTAACATTTTTTACATTGATGAAAATTTAAGCTGTGTTAAGAATAATAGTATGTTTTTAATAAAAAAAACAGTGATGTTAATATTAATAAGAGGAATAAAACTTAACTGGTTGTTCTTGACAGTTGTCTTTACAAAGTGACAAATTCACTTAAGGGGAAACGTATAGGATTCTATAATAAGATTCCGGTTGATATTCAAAATTTACCATTTACGAGGTTTAAAACTATTGTGAAACAAAAACTTTGCACTAAAGGTTTATACATTTTTAACTTATTGCGAATATTGTGATTATTTTCATTTATGTATAATATTTAATTATTCATTTATAAACGAGAATATATTACGTATATTTGCTCATTCAATATTTTTTATTTCATTTTAACTTTGAGTTACAATAGTATTTTATTTCTTGTGCGATATTACCGATTATTTGGCACTTTTTATGGGACATGTAAAGAGCCTGAAACGGTTGTATGTTTAAAAAAAAAATATAGCCGATTATAAATCCGAAAAAAATATTTCATTTCCAATAAAAAAAGTGTTTGTTTAAGGTTATCGTATAACTTGTTTCCTTTTAACATGTATTGTAGTTTCAATTCCAACGGGCAGAAACCTAAGAACTCGATAAACATCTTGTTTATTTCAGTCCATTTTGTTTTCACGTGTACGTTACAAAAATAACCTAGCTACATAAAATTCAGGTTGCTCAAATACACCTTTACACGTTTATGGATGCGGTAACTTCATCTTTGGGCTGTTAACATCACTTACCTAGGAATTCTTTTTTACCATTGTAAATTAATTAATAATAACGCACACACTTACAGCCCCGCACTGGGGAAACCCCGTATCGCGGGTGCCATGGATGCACACACAGACAACCACAAATTACACCCAAACTCATGAGAGAAATAAATGAATGTAATATAATAATAACAATATAATAACGCACACACTCAACATATGAGAAACAAACATTATTCTCCCGGTGCGGGAATCGAACCCGGGGCCTCTGCGTGGTAGACCGGCATGGTAACCGTTCCACCGCGGAAGCAATTCAATTCCGGACCTCGTTCCATGTCAATAAATATTTATAATAAACTACTAGAATATTTAAAAACAGAACCAAACATTAATAAATTCCTAAAAATATTAAAAAAATATTCATTTCTAAGAGTTATTACTATGTGAACGGGTATTTCTAGGATAAATTATAATAATTAAGGTCTGCCTCTAACCCTTCCATGTTGCGATGCTTGTTAAGGTGCATGTGTTTGTTAGTGTATAAGATATTTATGTAACGACAACACATGTAAAACACTTATAAATAAATAAATAAACATAATTTCTGATAAATGAAAGATTAGATAGTATAAATTATTGAATCGCCAAAGATTTTTCTTAAGTTTTTTCTGTATGTATTACAAAACTGTCTCCGTGGCTGAACGGTTACCGTGCTGATCTGCCACGCAGAGGTCCCGGGTTCGATTCCCGGGCCGGGAGAAATATTTGTATGGGCCAACATTTATTTCTCTCGTGAGTTTGGATGTAATTTGTTGTTGTCTATGTGTGTGTCCATGTCACCCGCGATACAGGGTTTCTCTAGTGCGGGGCTATGAGTGTGCATTATTTACGAAATGTAAACGGTTTTAAATATCTGCGAAGCAAAATGAGTAAATAAATAAATCAATCACGCAAAACAAAAACACAAAATAAAACACTCTTCCGGTAAAACTAAAGTTAAAACTATCTTGCTACTACTGACGTTCTTTTGTATAGTGACAGCGGTTACCAATTTAGTTTCATAAAACTCCAAAACACAGAATTTCATATTCTCCTTGTTACTTGTTAGCGAGAAAGATTTCATAACCAACAGCTTGCCTTAACCAGATTTTTTCATTTTTTATATTCCTTTTTGTTTATTCATTAGGTACCTTGTACTGTTCAGAATATGTCAGTGAATTGAGAAGTAGCTTAAAGGCCTTTGAAAATTGTGCTGGAGATAATTATATTGATGAATGCTTAACCAGGTACCCCAGGAAACGGGGGCCAAGTATGTGAACGCGAGTGCGACTCCCCACCGGAACCTGCGCCGCCCGAAGTGCCACCGCGGGGACCCTCACTGCATGTCACTCTGCGCCATCGCCAGGTACCATGCGACCAGAATGCTGAGAACGACCGCCTCTATTTGTCTGAAGGTGAGTATGTAACTTAACTTTATAGGCTACCTCTAAGCCTACATGATTGTCAGATAAAACGTGTATATTATGACCTTTGTCATAATACTAACCAGGGCATATGACTTCCAAATCTAACAGAATAGTTGAGGATTTAGAACATTCAAAAGTAGCACCAGAAATCCATGTATCAAGAAAAAATTATGTTCACTTTCTAAAAGGCGGTTTGTTGTAAATTTTCCAAATAAATATCGTTTGGTTTGACTTGCCGACGAAGTTCTTGAATGAAGTTTCCCTCAATCAAAGTTAAGATATAGAATCCGCGATAAAGCAGTCAAATGATACTACTGTGTTTCGCGTTGAATTCATCAAATCATGGGAATCAGTGATAAAAACATAAAGTACTGACAATTCAACGCACGCACGGTACCACGTACGGCCAAGGAGGCAGCCCACACTCCTCATGAGTTGGCTAATTAAATTTCCGTTGTAAATGTACAGCCGCGCTGCGTTAAGTAGGCCGCTCCTGTGTAGGTACTTCGGCAGAAGTTTAATCGAATTGCACCGTCCGCCAAAGTCCACGGCAGCACCAAGTTTACTCGCTGACAAATTAGCCACTTGATCTTGCTATGCCCGAGGCTCGTGTACATAAAGAAGTCAGACTTTAATTCTTTTGGCCTCCCTCTTTGACGTTTTTTGTTTACACTTCGCTTTGTTTTCATTAAGTTTCGTGTTCGCGCTTTTTTTGTGATCTTGGGGTCTTCATGCTCCCGTCGCTTTTTATAGACAGGTGAACTACGCGGGGCGAAAATTCAGCCGCGTTTCGCAGGCGTGGTCGTAACGAAAGAAGAAAGCTGCTAAATTAGATTTAGACGAGAGCCCGGCGCAGGATAAAGCGCTTTGATGTGGCATGCCCTACGTCCCCCTCGTGCCGCGGTCTGCCCCCCAGAAATGGCGCGCACTTACACAGAAACTCTTCCCCTAATTTAATTTTTATGATACCGCATTGTAAGTGTCCCGGAAAACTTAGATTTTGATTTGTTTTTCGCTAATAACCTGTCGGTGACGCCATTAAAGAAAATTTTAATTATCGTGCCCAAAGAGTGATTTCATATGAATTGAATATTGGAAACATCCGACACTCCGCAATATCATTCGCAATGTAAAGGGTAGGTAGGCATGAGAGGGAATTAGGCAAATCGTGATTCAAACAAGAAAATAGCTTCAAAAAGTCTTGAAAGTTTAATGGAATCGAACAGGGCCGGGTCGAAGTAGTCGGAAGTTTGCGCGGGTGACAAATTGGGCACTTGACCCGCGCGCCGCTCGAGCCTCCGAGTGCTTGTTTCTCGAGGACCGTAATAAGTTTAACTTAAAGTAAACTATATTCCATTCTCTCTAATTTGTCCTCCTAGTCCCGGTACAGGGCCGCTGCGACTTTTTTGCTGTTTCTAATTAACATGTCTTTGTTTAGTCTTAGCTCGCAATTTGCGAAGCCTTGTCACTCTCATCCTTTCACTGTTGTGTTATGTAAACAAAATTGTACCTGATTAGGTATTTGCTATACGTCCCTAAGTATAGGTATAAAGGAAGTAATCACAAGCGACTTTAGTATAGCATTCAAGTCAATGTAAGGGTGGTGCAAAACCTCAAGTAAAAACAAACTAATGCTTTTGTATGAAGCTCAACCATAAGTTTCATTTCCACTTCCCACCTTTTGTAAAGCTATGTGACACGCGTAGGCGGACTAAAGTAGTATTTCTAACCTCTACGGAATAAAATATTTTTACTTTTTAAATGCCCTATAGAACGTTACACTTTCATTAAGACTACGTCATATGATAATTATTCATTTTTGCATTTGTGTTTGTATACCATTGTGAATTTTGTAAAAGAGGACAATAAAGTCGCCTAAAATCAATTGAACAGCTCGTTCCATATTAAGCAACAAATGTTATATATTATATTGACGCTAACTGTGCCTAACTGGTCGTTGTCATTGGTTACATTGGACCCGAAGTCTAGCCCTTAAATCAGGCAATTTACAGTTCTTACGTGAAAACTTATGCCATACGCGCTAATGCGAGTCGTTTAGAAAAATCGTTTTAAATCCAAATACTAAATTGCTCATTGACGTGTGAGCAAATCAAGTTGTAACAAGAAGGACGTACTAGAATAAATATCTACTTAAATTAATTGGTTAAATAAAGTGTATGCTTTATTCCACAAAAGTTAATTATGGTGTGTCGCAGTAGAGTTCCTTGTGGAAGAGTTCGCCCAAGGAAGTAATGCCACCTTACCCACTTCTGTAAGGTGGAATTACTTCCTTGGTTTTGATGGTTAAGGGTGCTGGTGAAACTACATGGACACTGGTCTGCTTACGTCTAAGTGTGACGTAAGCAGTAAGCAATTGCAGATCCCCTCAGGTATTTGCAATTTAAAGCTTTGAATGGCACTTGGAACTGCTATGGACAGGCGTGTCGCTTACCGCCAGGCGCACGACCCTCATTCTCTCTCTCTCTCACGATCACTCGTGCCGTCACTTAATATAATAAAAAAAAATTATGTAAATGACATTAAGCTGTAATAATCAAGCCGGTATCGTCGCTGTCACCTTAGCATGCAATAGTTAGGTAGTGTGTTGCCAGTTCAGGTCGCATTACCTCTATCATCACTCACTAAGGTGTACCAAGGAATTCCAAATTTGAATTTCTTGTTGTTGTGTTGAAATTCCAAATTGAAAGAAAATAATAATAATAATTTCGTGTCGCTTCCAGCACAAATGCAGAAGACGTTTTTGCTCGATACAGCACGTATTGTACGCCGGTTCTTGAACTTGAGTCCTTGACACCGGCCGTTGGTGCCATTGCCGTGGAATACCGCCTCTCCCATTTAGAAATTCTAATAAATAAATTTTAGTAGCAGTAGAGCTCCTTGTGAAAGAGTTCGTCCAGGGAAGTATTGCCACCGTAACTATTTCTGCTGCCAAGTGTTAGCGTAACGAATACAAATTAGAACTTGTATCGATTATTGTCATACCTTAAACGTAATCGATTCGAACTTATTATTATAATTGAAAGGTTTTTCATATTAATTATATATATTTTTTAAGTACGTCTAAATTAATGCCTGCCTGATATCATTTCTGTATATCAGTTTAGCAATAATATTTAAAAGTATCTAAATCCCTTTCTAAAAGAAATGCCAATCAATCAAGCATCGGTCTACCAAGAGCTTTAACCAATGAAATCGCAGTCTGTTAACCTACCAAAACGGTGGTGGGGCGAAGCTTGATGGTATGGTCACAAAAGAAGATTTATGCAGTCTGTGTTCGAATTTCCTAGACAGAGGTAATATTGTGAATAATGTGGGTGCCGTATGTAAAGGTTGTTAATTTATACAGGTATGTACTAACTGTCGTCTTTTTATTATGTAATTTAGTAACGAACTATCATGTATATTACTTGCTTAAAAGGAAATAAATAATTGAAAGTGAATTGTATTAAGCTGTTTTCTTTCGTGCCTTAGGTGTTACCTTACTTACCCAAGTCTTTACTTGAGAATTTGCTAACACAAGTAATAATGTTGGCGTTACTGTGTTTCGGGTTTTGAAATGCTGGTGAAATTACACACACATGGAAATTGTATCTCAGGGTGACGGCGCAGTGGTAGTGCCGCTCAGATCTTTGGGATTTAAAGCTCTTAGTGGCACTGCAACTGTTATGGGCAGACGTGTCGCTTACCGCCAGGCGCACGACTTGTTTGTCCTGCCACGTGACATTATAAAATAAAAGTTTAAAATTAATTCTTTTAGTCCTTGGGAGAGGCGAGAATCTAAAATAAATATCCATAATAAAGTGCCACATACCTATTACCTGGTCCCAAACTAGGGAATTCCCTGTACTATGAGTACCAGAGCAATGGAATTCATTGTGGGGCACTTAGTTAGATTTACTTATTTGAGCGAGAGCTCTTGTTCTATTCATTTTGTGTCAAAAATAAAAACAAATCAAATAAAGAATATTGATGGTTTCTGAGTAATAAATTTAGCGTAATAGTAAAAACATCCTTTCCAGCTGACGATCTTCAAGTTACCCGCCCGTAATAAGAACAGAAGCATTATAACAAGACGACTGCGGTTTGAGTTTTAACTACAAACAGCGCTTGAAGGAAGCTCTAACAATACGGCATCGTAAAAATTAAATTACGGCAATTCTCCGGGGAGGTTTCAATTTTCAAGCAAGGAGCTTCACAGAGGAGTAGAAATACAGAACCCTGTTGCAAAATAATATTGCAATTAAGGCGTCTCTAACACTAACCGGTGCAACGGATTCTGATATTCAACGATAATAATATTAGTACTTTGTCCTAAAAGAATTTCCGTTTCATTCAAAGCACATTTAGTTTCGTAGGTTACCTTAAGAAGGCAGCGATCATTTTGACGCTAACTGTACCACGGTAGAATGGAAAATCAATTTATGTCCCGAACCCATATTACCCACACTGATTCATTTTGGCAATTGGGTCCAATTTGCCTTCGATGTCATAATCATTGATGCTAATTCGAACTCGGCTGTCCTTGATTACGATTTGGTATACCCATGACGTAATGAGTAATGACGGACTGTAGACTGGAACCCAAGTCTACTAATTTTAAATAATTTCATTTATGTGTCGATAAGTGCTTATGACAAGATTTTCTACGTTTAGTATAACTCTGCTTAAAGTTTAGAGTAGTGGCTAACGATCGAGCTACTGTTCAACTGCCATTGCAATTTTTTTATATTCTGCTCTTTAATTTTTTTATATTACTCAGTGACGGGACGAACAAGTCGTGCTTCTGGTGCTAAGCGACACGTATATCCATAACTTCTTAGGGGCACTGCCACTGCGCCCGTCATCCTGAGACATAAGTTGGCGAGTCCCATGTGCCTGTAATTTTACCAGCACCCGTACCTTTTCAAACAGGAACGCAGTAAAGTTCACAATACTGCTTGGTGGCGGAAACGGGTAAGGTGGCAGCACTACCCTGGACGAACTCTTTCACACTAGCTCTAGAGCTCTACTGCTACTAAATTTTCTTTAATGTCGAGTCGGTGGCATGTCGATGGCGTAATCTATTAATTGTCGATCTTTAGTGATTGAATGAATGAATGCCACTAACACTATTGAACTCAACTGCCATTCCAGCTAGATTTTAGCAGGAGAATATTTATATAATACATAGATGGCCCTACAAAAAGTCGTTCAAAACCAAATACAAAGATTTGACAACAAGTACATAGAAAAAGCTCCGTGGCTTAGTTGGCATAACATCTGGCACGGTTTGCTTGGAGGTGTCGGTTCGAATCCGGCCGGATCGAAGAAATTTTTTTAAGTGTTCGATATTTGTATTGATATTTATAGGAGTACCAAAGTAGTGGAGTAATTTCACAAAAAATAATTGAATATCACGGCGGTGAAAAATTCTGGCGTTCAATCAGAATTTAGGATAACAAATATTATCATAATTGCAGTATAATCTTAGTGGAGTTAGAATGGAATTACAATGGCCAGTTGTTTAAAGAAAATTAGCAGAGTTGGGACCATATATTGCAGTTGTTAGCCGCATCAGTTGTTTGATTTGACTGATTCATTTATCGAATATTGCATTAACTTTCTTGCTTGCTTCATGGGATGTCTAGATAGGCCTTTTATAAAACCTAATGTGTAGAATAAAACTACGTCATCTCAACTACACAAATACAACCTACGTTTGAGTATTTTCATTTCAGTTGTCCTAAAAGCATACATATTAGTACTTTTCTACTTTCAGTCTTCCCATTGCAATTTCTTTTAAGTACGGTACACGGGCGGTCGCTTTATATACCTATGTTTGTTTTTCCGCTTGATGGTGGAATAAAGATATTATTACTCTGTTTAACATCGCGGTTGAATTTATACAATTCTGTGTTCTTTGTCCACTCTCATCACTTTCATTCCAAGATGCTTACTAAAGATTCTGAAACATTGGCGTTGTACAATACAATATTTTACCAGAAAGTGTTTATGCACTTGAAAGGAATTTATATTTTTTTCGAGAGATATCATATCACATATCCTGCCTTCCTGTAGCTCTTAGTAAATATAACAATGTGTCGTGATTTAACCGCTAATTATCATTTCTAATTTAACCTGAAACATAAACATTGATTGATTGATAAATGTGATAAAATATAGTAAAAAAAAATGCTGGAACATATTCCGAATTTGTGAAAATTTATAAGTGATAATGACGTAGAAACACAAAACTTGAATAAATAACAAAATATTTTTGTCCATAAATCGCCGCTGCTTCTAGTAGTTAAAGCAGTTTGGAGCTTATTAAAATAACGTGACTGCGTATCGTAAAAAGGAAAATAAAAAATGCTTTCCGCAGAACATTGTATAAGCGTATTCATAAAGTTTTAACCACCCATAAAAGTGTCCTCGGCGGCGATCAAATCCGACATTGTCATGTTTTGAGTGGAGCTCCTCGATCCCGCGATACTCTGCGCCGGAGTTTTAAACATCCCGTTCTGGAGCCACTCAAGTGCTCATAAAACACTCCCGTGAGTATCCATATTGATTCGATTCTTTTTTGTTTTTTATTATTTGCGATTCCGCGGGTTTCTCTTTATTACGTCCTCTTTATTTCGTTCTCAATTATATTGTTCGAGAATGTTCTATATTTGTTGACGTTCAGGTTTCTAATTATTTTTCTAGCTATATTGCTTTATTAACTTCCGTATGTATACATAAACATAGACTAAGGCATAGATCCGATGAATTGCACTAATGATATATAAGTTTAAACAATTTACTATATAAGCAATGTTCCATCGATGAGTATGAATTTCGTAAAACAACCTATTATGGAGCAAATTTTCCCATACTTCATATTGTCACAGTTTCAATAATCGATTACTTGTGTATGTTTACAAACTTTGTTAATAGGCGTGTGTGCGATACGTCGCAGTAGGTAGCTGGAAGCACTTTAAAGTTTTTCCGCGTAGTACGGGCGGCGCGGGCGCGACTCGAGACCGGGATAAATGATTGATGGCGGGTTTCAAGTACAAACTCGATTATCCGTTGAGACGCGAACAACTTACAAGTTTTATGTAACGATGGATCAGGATTATTTTGAAACTTTTCCCGGGGAAAAAAATCGACTCATGACAATCATATTTGAGTTGAATATCAATGAGTGTGAACTTTCGGATATTTTTAGCGTTGAATTCTTGCGTTGAAGGTCGTTTTCATCACATATAAGCCCATACGTAAATATAATGGTTATAAGAAGTAAAAAACAACAGAAACTCCACACGTATTCAAAATTAACTCTGAATTTCTTGTAAAAGAGTTCGGCAAAGGAAATGCTGCCATCATACCTATTTCTGATGCCAAACTCTGGTAAGTTTCAGTTTTGAAGGGTAAGGGTGCTGTTGAAATTACAGGTGCTAGGGACTTGTCAACTTTATGTCTCAGGGAATGGGCGCAGGGGCAGTTCCCTAGAGATCTTTGCAACTTAAAGTTCTGAGTGACACTGTAACAAACTGTTGTCGGTAGGCGTGTATATCATAAAAAAATCTGAAGACACTGTCAGAGCTCAAAAGAGGGTGCAAGGGTGCTATTTTTATAACATTAAGGACGTTTCTAGAATTGGGCCTGTAGCTCTGACATTTCGGAATTACCTACAAAATACTTCCAAACAACGAGCGGGGAGAGTGATGTTTTCGACTGTACAGTCGTCCGCTCTGAATTATTAAATTTTTCAATTTGCCGACGAAACTCTTTTTGATGGCAAGGATTATCTGTGAAGTGTAAATAGAAATTATAATCATATATCTCGTCTCAATTATATAATAGTTTGTAAATTCATGTTTTGATATTTGTTACTTAGATGGGCGGTTTGGAAGTCTATTAACATATTTTGGATTATCCGAAAGTAAGTTTCATTCAGAACACGTAGGAAGTCGCGAGAAAAAGTTAATATATTCATCTTTGTATGAGATGTAGAACCTAACAGACTTATAATACATATTATGTTATATTACGAGCAGAAATAACTATGTTTAGGACCGTATGATGGATTGCAGACTTAACACTCTTTTAGTCCTTGAGTTTTGCTAGGAAATCATAAGTATAGTTAGCACATGTGCATATAAATTTTGGTCATCTTTGTTCTGCCTTGCGTATTTTTCATGATACTAAGTGACGGGACGAACAAGTCGTGGGCCTGGTGGTAAGCGACACTCCTGTCCATAACAGCCGCAGTGCTATTCAGAGCTTTCAATTGCAAAGATCTGGGGGGGGGGCACTGCCACTGCGCCTGTCACCCTGAAACATAAGTTGACAAGTCTCATAATTTCACGTACCTATAATTTCACCAGCACCCTAACGTTTCGAATGCTCACATTACTGCTGACGGCAGAAATAGGTACGGTGACAGTACTTTCCTGGATGATCTCTTTCACACAGCTACTAAATTAAAAAAAAATTAAGGGCGTCTATAAAAAAATCTCGAATTGGAATAACATCTCTTTGTTTGCAATATCCATCGAGTGTTGAAATCAATACGTCGCATTGTGAAATAAGAAGTCTGAGCTGGCTAGACAATCATAGTCTTTACCGGCCGAAGTCCAATATTAGCTCTCTTCAGGGCGAAGGAAGAAGGAAAATTGTTTCGCAGTTTATTATTCCAAGTTTTAATCAAGGAAGCAGCGAGTCTGCGAAATGTCCGAGTCGTTGCCGTGATCCGCCCCGTCCACATTAATCGTGTGTAAAATAGCCTGCAAAAAGCTCGTTACGAGTTGGACAATTTTTCCGCAACTGGACTTTGTTAAACGACTCAGTTGTGGCTATTACTCTGTCAGAATGTTAGCGCATTACGGAAACTTTCCATTCCAGAATAGATGTTTGTAGAATATTTTACTTCTGAGCTGGAGTATTCTTACAATCTGTGTGTATTCATTTAATTTGTTCTTACGTTATGGAATTCAAACAATGAAACAGCGTGATGTTTTGATGACACGCTAGCGTATAAATCTACAAGTTATCCTATCTAACTCACTGCAGGCAAAATCAATAATCAATACCAAATCGCTGAATTGTGATAGAAACAAAAAGAAGCTCTTGGTCCCCAAATTCAGCACAGTAAGAGCCTGTGTACAAATCGTTTACTTTGATAGAGCGCGGTGCCTGCTCGGGTGGAATAACTCGTCTCGCACACCGTCGTCGCGTCTTCGCACACGGCTCACATCCACAAATGCGATTTTGTCAGGCTACTCCGTTGAGTCTGTTTATTATGTCGCTCAACTTGTACCTAAGTAGCCTTGCAGTCTGGGACGCTTTAAGTCTTATTTCTTTACCGTCTGCAACAACACTGTGAATTGTGAACTAAAAGATTTAATGTTTAAGTTCCATTAGAATACCTGCTTATGTAAATTGTAAAGAGACTGTTTTCTATATGAGGTAATTACTAACAGCGTGATAATACAAAGTTTATAGTTTATCGTAGTTTGTTTGAAGCAATCAATTCAGCGTTATCTATTCTAGTCATGTCGCACAACAAAGTATCTGTCGGTTGCGCTACTCTCATTTATACTTAATCCTATTTGATATATTGGTCCATTACGAGCGTTGTCCCGACTTGCTCCTTGTCGTGATTGTAAGAAAATGCCAAGTAACAAGCAATACACCTTGTAGACGATCATCTAGACGCTCGGCTAATGACAATTTTAAACCAGAGAATTCCACCACTTTACTACCAACTTTATCTAATGAGGCACGCTTTATGAAAATAAAAACCTTACTTTGTTTACTGAAAATAAAGGATTATTTTTATATTGCAGATACGAAAGTAATATTGATTGATTGCCCAATTTGTTGGGCTTCAAAAGGATCGCCCGGTAGAGTACCGTATGTAAATTATGGTGTATACATTGTTCAACAGGGTGTCGTTTCACAAGGCGTGGACAAATTGGATCGTTCTTACGGTTTAATGAATGTCTAGTCATAACATACATACATAGGTATTGAAAAACAAGGATTCGTTCTCAAATTTAAGTTTCCAACTGAAAAATAGCAACAGAAAATCTATAAAGAAAGTTATGTACCAAGAGGTAGGCGAATCGTAAATTGTCTTCGTTACAAAATGTCAAAAGAATATCTTTTGAATCGGAATTCACGTTTTTGTTACGATCGAAATAGATTCATAAATGGAGACACATTTTTCCCTCCAAAACAACGGGAGATTTATAAAACCGAGAGATGTCTTTATGAAGATAAAATTTGTGGAAATAAAACTCAATATGCGCTTATCAAGATCCGGTATCAATCTATTTTGTTTGCACGCTTCTTTCATCTAACAATGAAGACGGAGGGGAGCCTTTTAAAGTCGATTTTAAACGTGATACATTATTAAAGTGGCGTCGGTTTAGAGCTTTTCTCGGTACCGTGAAGCGACTGGTGGATAAATGATTGATGGCCGTGTCACAGTGTGCTATCACGCGCGACTTTCACTTACAACGAAAATATTTTACACATTCCTCTAGGTAACGATGGCGGCGCCTGCACGGAAGAAATGAAACCCCTAGATCCGTGACTCATCTCGTCAAAGACAAGTCATCATTGTAAGTTTAGCGAAAAAATTTCTACGCGCTGAGAACTATCTTATCCAATATAAGAAATATTGAAATGGAGGTAAATACCAGTGTTTTGGGGGTCCAGCATTAGTAACTCGATGTTAATAATTTAATTTAGCCCAGTCCTTACAATAGAGGTTTGAGAAATACCAGTGTACTTAAAATATTTTAAACTAAAACAATGTGTTACAAAATAACATTCATCTCACCAAAATTTGTTGTCAATAAATAGTAAACTCTTTGGTGCGTAAATGTATTGACAGTTCTGCCATCTTGCTGAAAGATTTATTCCTTTACTCTAAAATAATGGGGAACAGGAATCCACAATATCTTTACTAATTTTCAACTGATATCCAGGAACTAAATTACTTACTGAATAGTTTGTTTGGCAGTAAGCGCTCAGTAGTATTACTAAGTAGAGTAGCCGTGGTTGTTCTTAAAGTTTTTTTATGATACCAAGTAATGAAAAATGGTAAGCGATACGTCTGTCCATAGCAGTTGCAGCGCCACTATGCCCGTCACCCTGAGACATAAGTTGACAAGTTCCATGTGCCTGTCATTTCACCAGCGCCCTTACACTGCAAAACCGGAACGCAGTAATGCTCACATTATTGCTCGTCGGCAGAAATAGGTAGATCGCAGAATATCCATGGACTAACTCTTTCACAAGGAGCTTTACTACTATGAAATTTTGGTCTCGTTGTCTTCATATCTTCACAATAACGTTTGATTGTCAAGATTGTACCAAATCTAAGAAATTGTAAGAAATCTATGGTGAATAACTCTAGCCAACCAACAATTGTGCAGAGGTATCTTTTTTGGACACTGTATAACCTTATCGCCAAGGTTTAACACAGCAAGCAAAAAATCTTTTCCGCAAATCTGCTACGCTTAAGTTATAAACATGATGATGATATTGTAGTAACTTTCTATAGCTACATATTTAATAATTCGATTATTCATTATATTGGATTGAACTGATTGACTGGATTTGTACAGTCATTTCTCTCGTGAGTTTGGGCGTAATTTGTGGTTGTCTATGTGTGTGTCCATAGCACACGCGATACGGGGTGTCCCTAGTGAGGGGCTATCAGAATGTGCGTTAAAAAAATGGAGAAAGATTTAAACACTTTAGTATTGCGCAAATATTTCGTATCAATCTATTTGTATTCTTATTAGTTTTCTCAGTAATACTTATCGCGCAAGGATTGTACGACTGATTGTACAATTCATATATAATATAATAAGAACCATCATGCACATGATGGTTCTTATTTCTAAATATTAAAATTTCGCTCGGATCGTTGGGAGAGTAATCTTGCGAGTGTATGCATATTTTTGATGATACAATTTTATTGTATGGACCGCATCAATTCTGTAACTTTCAAGTTAATTTCACGGATTGAAAATATTGTCGCTTTTTAGTAGATAACAAATAAAAATGATATTTCTTAAATCGCAGAATCGACGCTATTATTACAATATTAGGTAGGTGATGTCCGACTCGTATGTTTTTGAAACAAAAAATATTATTTTACAGTTTCAATCACTCTTGTAGGCCTATATTTTAATATGCATAAACGTATCGAGTTCTTAGAATTTGCGGTAGGTACAACATTATCACAGCCGTGACCATGGGACCTATAAAGAGCTCAGAACGCTGATTTAAAAAAAAGAAATATACGTGATTTAGATCCGAAGAAATACTTTCATTTCCTATACATAAATTTATAACCGCCAATATTTTTCAAACTAATTGAAAAGCCATTTCAAAGTTGTATAATGAGATCGACTCTCGCGTTTTTCTAGTTTATATCTAGTTCTAAAAGAAATGAAAAACTTACTGTCGAATTCTCAAATATAATGTATCATGCCTACAGCGTTCGCGAGCTACTTTAAAGAGCCGCAGTGGTTCATTTGAATGGAACTTGGTATAATTTGCATACTTATTTACATTATCTGTGCAGCACACAAGTGGGCCCCTTTCATTATCAAACTCGCAACAGGGGAGACGGAATGCCGACGGAATACAAAGTCGAAGTTGAAAGTGATTATCACCAAATTCCATGCAAAAAACGGCACTCGATTAAAGTAATAAAACTATGGGCGGTCGTGACAGGGGAATGTTTAAAGTAGACAATTTTATTTTTACATGCAATTGTATATTCATGCAGTAGGACTAGAATTGTAGTGTGTATAGTAATAATAAAAAACTTTTGTTTCTCGATGACTATTCGTGGTGTATCGTGAGAGATATATATATAATAAAATATAAATTATAGGCTTTAATTATGTAAAGAATGCAACAGGAACAGAAGTACGCGTACGTGTGTGTTTGTGTCTGTATGAATGTATGAGCTACCGTGCATGCGTGCGTGCGCGTGTACTGTACTAATACTTATAAGGTACGTTAACTATAACTTTCAAGACTTAATGTTTTCACGAACAGAATACAAGAATATTTATCATTCCTCAGTTCGACACACATATAAAAAAATTAAATTGCGGAAAATCACTACTATATTATGCGTAAAACAAAAAAAAATGCCAGAGACTTAAGGTTTCTTATACTAAATTGCCTTTTATCAAAGGAGTGACTCCAAGCGAAATTTTTAACAACTTGGGATTATATAGTTTTTCAACAAACATTTAAATTTAAAAAAAACTGTTATTTTTTGATACCAAATTACAATTTTGGTAGCACCGCACGTTTTTATTCGGTAACAGAAATCTTGTACGCAATCAAAATAATGAGAGACGGAATTATAAAGTGAAGCTTTCACTCGAATTGAGATGCAATTTAATCCATTTTTTGCGAGTTTTAGTTGAGGGTCGTCGACGTGAAGATAATTAAATTCAACCCTTTTACTCTCCCGAGCAAAGGAAAGTCGTAAATTGGAAAACTAAACTGTGCGGATCTCACCCCGGGATTCAATTAGCTCCTAATCATATCTGGAGGGTGTGAACGGATCGATCGACGTTACCCTTCCGTGCATCTCAACTGATGCCGGCAATCATACGCTAACAAGTGCCTATTTGCATCTATGTGAGCAAGTTAGAGATATTTTTATAATAGATGAAGAACAAGAATGTTCGGTACCGGTGCCTTTCGACTGCATACGGAAACGAAACCAATAGCGGATACATTACGTCTGACGAATACTTCCGATCCTTTTTCTATTTCTACCTTTCGCTGGCAGGGCGTCTAGCGTCTTTCAGCGTGAGGTCTCTGTCGTCGCCTCACAGAGAAATTTTGCGAAGTCATTCGAGTGTAAACTTTTGAGCACTCCCCACTGATACTTTGCTACACATACCTCTTCATTTTAGGTAAAAGCAAACTGTTTATAGTGGTACTCATGCCCGTACGGGTAGTAAAGTTCAGTTTGAGCCTGCTTGATACCAGTAATGATAAGCTACGTGTGCAAAATAGTGACGATAAAAATATCGCGAGAAATAAAAACAAGGCACGGTAAACGTCAACTCGAATTAAACCAAACGTGCCTCACCTTGATAAAATTGAGGCTAAATTTAAACGGGTTTGATCATTGTTTTTTTTATTTCAATTTTAGTTGGTAGTGACGTTTGTAGTTATATGATATATATATAGTTACCACTTGACTGGTAAAGCAAACTGTGCAGTAACGGGGAATAGTTGAGAAGGAACGTACTGTTATCGCACGTCGCGTCGTTGCGCAAGAATGTGAGCGATAGGAAGTATGCTGTTCACAGCTCGATTATACCACACAAACATCCGCGGAACACCAAACTATTGACCTGAGCCTGAGCATAGACAGCTTTTAATATCATGAAATTGCCTCGACATCATTTAGTCGCTGCAAATATTACTTTAATCCCAGGGCAATAAAGTTTAAGCGTCTTGAGCTTGCGGGGAATGCAATAAAACCTTAGAAATATAAGACGTGCGCTTAAACTTTAGTTGTTTCTTTCTAACTAAGGTCAGACGTCGTAAGAGTGAAACAGTGTTATCTCTGTCTCGAGAATGTCACGGCTATATTGCAGAGGCGGTCTGCAAGACGTCGACGATGAAAATTCTTGGTACCTCAATGTTATCGTATGAGGCAGTTTACGTTTAATATTATGTTATCATAAATGATACTCAAGTTTATATTCTAAGAAGTCTTGTAAAATTTAAATTCTTTGTTAAGTTATAAAACTGCGGTCCTTGCATTAACTTTGCTGCTAGGCCTTTAGCTCTAGTCTTGTAGAGGTTACGTAGCTGCAATATTTAACTGAAAAAAAGGTACGTGTATATTCGGCACGAAATTGTCGCGTTCACTTATTCAAACCCAATTCTCCAAACTATTCCAAATCAAATATCAAATGTTGATAGCAATTGAATTCAATCTCCAAGGATCAATTCTGTGTCACGGTTTGCAGCGGCTTGCTTAACACCCATCCTCATATGAAAGACTGTAAACTGAGCAGGCGTAACTGTCCGTTACTTTTTACTGCGGATGTCCCCTCGCAGGGGTTGGCGTCCTGTAAGCGGGTTTATGACTAACACGTGCCAAAAGACTAGTATCGATTGACTTCAAAATCGACCACCGTTGTGATTGAGAAAAGATGGTAATTTTTTTTTAATGAGCGCTGTAATAACACACAACGCAAGTAAACAAGAGTCGTTTATAAATATGAACAAACCAACTGAAAAAGAAAAACTACTAACAACCACAACCCAATCGCTAATTACTTTAAAAAAAGTATTGGTAGAGTATGTAGCAGAGTATTGCTATTCCTTATCTATTTCTATTTTCCGGCCATTCTTGTATTTTTAAAGCGGGCGAAGACCTAATTGACACTTTTGCACACTTCAATAAGTGCACCAATGCGGGGTGTCTGCGGGGCGGCTGTGATTTTTTTTATACCTAAACATGCCGTGGAGTATTTGTGTAGTGGTCATATTAGGAAACTGATGGCAAAGGAATGAGAAATTTTTCCAATGAATTTAGATTTTAGATTTTATAATAGATTTACGTGCACTTTAATTTGTTAACATCAATTTATTGAATCTTGTAAATTTGTACGCAAAAATATGAACTTGTATTCTCCAATATTAGAGAATAAACGTAACGATAGAAATAAAAATAAATTAAAAGTACCTTCTTCTAAATTATAATTAATCAGTAACAGCCCACAGTTTATTTTGATAAAATTTATAACATAATCCCATTAAAATCAAAAGCATTGAAAAATACGTAACGTTTATAAAACATTAAAAAACAAGTAACTCTAGCATGTTTAAGTTTTTAAGGTTGTGTAGTTGTGTTGGAGATTTATATTGAAAGAATAAATGCCCTCTGCCCTTCTTTACAACGCCCTTACGGGGTATCATATAATAAGGACCTATAATTATGTAATTTAAGATCTTTGTGTACCTTACATAGAGTAATAAATTGAAATTGAAGCTTGTCACGTAGGCGGCACCCTTTTATTTGAGGCAAATTATATAACTGTGAAATAGTAACATTAACAAAGATACAGCAGTGGTTGAAATTATTATTAATTATGTATGTCTTGCGTTGCTTATTTCACAACCACTTTGTAGGTGGCATATTATTTTCCTACTAGGCAATGAAGGAGCCAATTTCTGTAAAAATAATCCATCAAACCGCAGTATAGGTTCCCAAAAAGAAATCTTATTCTGTAATGTGCTGTGTGCTATATTTGTCAACGGCGGAAAATGATGGATCGTTTATAATTTATTTATATGCGTGCACGGACACCATACTCGCTTTATAGGCAACGTCAGCAAAATTGGATCCTTAGGGAGTTTTTCTCCAATTATCGGTGAACGTGGGGTCGGTATTGTTGATCGGTATAAATTACGACGCAAAAACCTGTCTTTGTGCGGCTTGGAAGGTATATTAAAGCGATAAGAGTAAACAAATTGTAATACTTCTAGCCCTTATTACATGTCACATCAATCATAGAACCCTAGGAGTGTTGGATTACCTCTGGAAGCATCTCAATCGCAGTCAGAGTATTGCATTTTTCTCCGCGGAATATTATAAATATATTTCAGCGAAATCTAGCAACGAATTGCTTTTAGATTAAATCCAATTTTACCAGGGACGTGATAACACACGTATCTCCAACGTGTTCAATTTTTCATCTAAAACTAAATATTGGTACTTATTAAAGAACTGTGATGGAATATTCTGTATGTAAATATGGCTTTTCAGATAATATTTGTATTCAAGAAAATCTCCTATTGCTTCATCGTAGACCAAGCCACAGAATAAAAGGTAAAAAATAAAGTTTATTATGAGCGGCTTTTTACTGTAGCAGATAAAAAAAAAATTAAAGGACGTGGTAACGTCACAGACCAGTGAGTCGAGGCGGGCGAACGAACGCGGAACCAACAATGCTCCGCAAATACGGAGATAGCCACGTCCGGAAATTCAATCAAGCTCGCACCGACATTCGATCAAGATTGGGCTAATTAAAATAGTACCTATATCTTTATGTCTAAACTCGTCAAATAATCAACCGTAGGTATACATGAACATGAATAATGTTAAATAATTTATAAATTGTATGTAAATTATTATACTACTAACATGTAATGTTAGTAGGTATAATAATAATAATAAATAAATAATAAATATTAGACAATATCACATACGTTGCACCGATCCCAACGTAAGTAACTAAAATATTTGTGTTATGGGAATCGGAAACAACGACGGTACCATAAATATCCTGAACCGAGACAATATAGAAAAGTTTTCTACATTGTCCCGTCCGGGGATCAAACCTGGGACCTCAGAGACGGCGACACTATGAAAACCGGTGTGCAAGCCACTCCACCATAGAGGTCGAACTCTCGTATAACCAGGTGTAACTCCATCAGACAAACACACTGCACACCAGGGCGGGACATAGCCTTGGAGCTGACAATTTGTAAAGAAAGTAGTGACATCTTTTAATTATCACCGGTACTATTTTTGGGATTGCCAGGCTTTCTATACCATTACTGTTTCAGTAACTTTATAAGAATTATGCATATTTCTGTGTAATCACCACGTTTTTAGCTGCTTTAGAACTCAAGATAATTTTCATGTATAATTATTATTATACATGAAAATTATCTTGAGTTCTTGTTCCTGTATGATCCTGATGTTCCTTTTTTCTTGTGTACTGTGATATAAATATATCTGCACATAATAAATGTCACAAAGTAAAGAGTTACAAGTTCAAATAAATTGTTTAAAATATTAAGCTTTCATCCATGTGCAATTGTGAGTAGTGAATGCATTGTAGTTGTATTATTACACACAAGCGAAATAAAAAAATGACTTGTTAAAGCTGCAAGACTTTTATTATCATTGCAAAAATATACTACAATAGCATTACCAAAAGGTGATTATGATGTTACTACTAATTAATATGTTTTAATTTATTCTAATTTCTATTATTAATTAATAATAAATTGAACTTAACAAAAATTCATTCAATAAAATAATTTGTAAAACTTAATGTAGCGTAAATTTGAATGTTTTCTTTGTAAAATTAAAAATAAGGTATTTAATTAATAACTATTGTAACTATAGTGAAAAATAAGGTGGTTTGCATAAATATTAGACATAACTGGTTGAAGACTGTACCACCTCAGTTAACCGTGACAATGGGACCTGTAAAGGGCCCGAAACGTCGGTTTGTTTGAAAAAACAAATATACGCGATTTAAATTCGGAAAAATAGTTTTATTTCCTATGTCTAACAATCGCGAAAACCTAAGAACTCGATATAATGTTTTTATTTTGTTTTTCGTTTATTTTTATGATTTCTTACTATCTTCATGGACAACTAATTAAATCTATTATTATGAATAGATTTTAATATTATTATTCACCAAACTACCAACGAGTTTTCACAGTCTAAGTTGTTAGGGATGGTCAGTTATCCGTGTCAGTTGAACGGGACTCCATTTTGTGGACAATGTACACGCTTGCGTTTTGGTAGTGTTAAATTTGATAAGATTGGTATTACGCCAATTGGACTCTGTCTCAAGTATAAAGTCTAAACGGCTAACCGTGCTCTCTCGACAAGACAAGATTTCTTCACCTCTGACTTTGCATTGGACCTGAAGTTGCCTCGATAGCATTGATATGCAGCAGAAAAAGAGTTGCGGACAGTGCGGGACTTTAAGGAAGTTCGGTCTATCGCCCATTGTTCGGAAGAGTAACTCTCTAAACCTACACAAATCGATCATCGGCACAAGAAATCCGAGATTTAAGTGCAAAGGACAGTGTGAAATCTATCATAGCGTAAGCTTCTTTAAAAGGTTTGCATTCTAGATCCTGTTGAAAGCCTTAGAAATGTGCAAGGACACTGTAATGGCTTTGTCTTGTCCTCAATAGCCTCGCTCCACAAGTGGGTGACATGCACAAGAAGATTCCCCGTAGATCGCCCTCGTCGAAATTCATTCTGACCATCAATAAGGAGGTCGTTGTATTCAAGATACGGTGACGATAGTTAAGTACACGTTCCATAATCTTGCAGAGTATGAAAGTGAGTAAGGCACAGGTTTACGAGCTTCCAGGACATGGGAACAGTACTACTTTCAAGTGAGAGGCGATACAAGCGTGTGAGAACGTGTGAGTATTACATATACATAGGGCACACTATAAGTTTCCGGAACTGGCCACTTACATAAACAATATTTAAAAAGTAATTACAACATTTGAAAATGGAACTCTTTGGCTGTAGAATACAGTTTGTTTCATCGGACTGTCACTTGTTTTTATATTGTGGCGTCGTTTTAGAAATTGGTTGTCTACATCACCATGGATTTAACTCGTGAAAATTTTCGTAATATGATTTTCTACGACTTTAAGTGTAATTTACAAGCTCAGCAGAGATTCGCTCGGCTTCAAACTGCTTTTGGCGATGAAGCACATAGTAACAGGTGACGAAATATGGATTTATAGTTACGATCCCAAAACAAAGCAACAATCGAGAGTGTGGGTCTTTTGAGTTGAGCCGAAATCAACCAAAGTGGCGCGCGTGCAAAGTGCCTCTAAGCGGATGATTGCTTCTTTTTTTAATAAAACTGGACATGTGGCTACTGTTGCTTTGGAGAATCATTGTACCGTGAATAGTGATGGGTACACGACCATTTGTTTGCTGGAAGTTATTGACAAACTTCGTAAAAATAACCGTAAACGCTGTCTCATCTTGCACCATGATACCATCATGCCAGTTCTCACACGGCCAGACGACAAATGAATTTTTGAAGATGAACAATGTTGACCTTATGAGCCATCCCGCGCCCAATCCCGACCTGGCATCTTGTGACTTTTATTTATTTCCAAAAATTAAGAACCAGTTACGCGGTCAACGATTTTCATCACCCTAAGAGGCTGTCGAAGCGTATGAAAAATATGTTTCAGAGATTGTCACGGAGGAGTGGCATAAATGTCATAAATTCGCGTCTAGACTCCGCAGAGTTCTGAGTACCTGTTTTTGGCGTATGCGAACTGGCATCATAGTGCAGCCATCCTGGGTAAATTAGTTAATAAGTTCCTCATGCCGTCCAGGCGGGAATTCTCATGAAAGAGTGCAACGAAAAGGTTCGCTTTCTCCACCGCACTGTGGGCTAGCGAGCCATCTGGTTTCAACGGAGGTGCCAGGGATGGGCGACTAAAGTTAGTTTTGACCGCTTTAGCCAGGGACTAGAAAGATTTGCTGCCTGCTGGAAGAGAGGCAAGCTAGACCCCTACGCAGTATATGGATTTGAATTGTGTGTGAATTAGGCCCAGCGTATTACGTATTTGCACTTTTTGGTGGTTTTTTTTAAAGGCTTTCTTTAGATTTTAATTATTGAGGATACGGATGATACTGTCAGATTATTTTTCCATAATAATAATAACTCATTTACTTGCTTAAAAACATGGTATAACAGAAGATGTTTCAAGAGATAGTGCCGGTACGAAACATGTTTCGCATATATTAAATAGCATGCAAATGTCTAGTTATATGATACTCTTACCTCACTGAGTACAAGTAACTGAGGCTATTATGAGTTGTTGTAACAGACGGTAGCTACTTTTAATTGGCGCTGAAGATTTTCTACCGTGTTATTGCGACTGTGAATGGTACAACGCGATTGGACGGTGTTCTGCTAAATTGATTGGCGATGATTTAGAATCACCCAGCAGGATTTGTGTACCTATCGCATGACCGTATGTAACACCGAAATATCGCACACAATGTATGAAAAATTGAAAAGATTCAGTCATCCGAGCGGAGCAGCAACCGATAAATATTAATTAGTGCTAGTTTCAGGTGCAGTGCATGGTCTACCAAAGTAATTTAAATTTAATTTATTCTTGACTGGTAACTCACGTTAAGTTAGTAGCTTTTTAACATATTGGAAGTGACTGGATATAAATAACGAGGTTTAATTACGGTCTCGGAATCCTGAATAAACTCGACCTCCTATAGTTAAGTGAGAATGTGAGCCGGTCGCACTTTATTTATTGTCCACTACAGAAATTCAACATGGAGTCGGTCGGTATGATGCGGTCGTAGGTAATTAAAAATACGTCACTCGCAGCCGACCTTTCGATTCGAGCATATGTCGAAATTCAGAATGAATCATTTTTCGTTTATATTTGTACGCTGCAGTCTGAACTCGGCTCGGACTTGTTTGCTATTATGATCGAAAATTCTGCACGTTTTGTACTGCGCTGCGGTTAAAAGCAAAAATAACTTGTGCAGAGTCCATTATGTGGGAAAAATGGTTCTATAACAATGGATATACGAGTACAACAGTATGAGGTTAGTGTTTCGTGGTCATTTTATTTACTTTTGACAATTATGGAGTTTATTAACTAGGCACGTAATTAATTCTTGCAAAGTCAACGGAAAAGAAACATTTAATTCAATTTCCATTTTCAATCATAGTCCTATTGTTAATACGGATAAATGAATAATGGATACTTATATTATGCTCTTAGAAACTCGACTATTATCATTATGTAACAATGTGGGTAATAATGAACCATAGTACAAATGTATACGATGCACATAATACGGCTTTTGTTCAGTTATCAAGATCTTCCAAACAAGGCGACGTGAATTTAGTATAATATCTGTCACATTGATATTATTATTATATTGTCTTAGGCAAAGTCAGAACGGGTGTTATCCCTATAGGCACGTGATTTCGTCATTAGAGAGATGTCTTATTATTCGCAAAGTGCGAACGTCTCTGTTTTCGTTTACTAAATTCACTTTAGGGCCCGCGCAAAAGGGTTCCCTGCGCTTGTAACGGCGACATGCAGATTAATGGCATTAATGAAACACAATTCCGTTAATGGCACTACATCTGTAATTGTTGCACTATCCTAAATCACACTAAGATTTACTATTAAACCAGCTCGGAACAATGACATTTTATTATGATCATTATTGTGTATTAATGTATTTTAAAGCAACAGCCGTGATAGCCTAATGGTTTGACATACCGGCTCTCAAGTAGATACCGCGGGTTTGAGTCCGGGTTGTCACACTTCTGAGTTTCTCGTAATATAATTTGAATTTTACCATGAGCTTTTCGGTGAAGATAAACATCGTGATGAAACCTGCACGTCGAAGAAGGTTTACAGCCCTCGGAAAACGTGTGATGTCTCCAATTAGCCATGCCATTACATACATACCAATGGTCCAGCGTGGTGGACTACGGCATAAACCCTCGTCTGAGAGGGACCCGTGTCCAGCAGTGGGGCGTACAAATGGGTTGTTAATAACAAATATATTTTTCACAGCATTTCTAAAGTTTTTACAGTACCATCAGTACCAAAATAACAAAAATTCTTTATAACATATTGGTATTTTTAGCAATGTCGTTATCAGCTGTATCCGCAGCGGCGAGCAATAAGTTGAAAGAACGAATGATCTCTGTAATACGTTACAGGCGTGGGGCGCTCAGCGCAAGGAGCAGGACGCAGCTGGTCATCCCTGGACGAGTGCTGCCACCTGATTTATTCTCTGTATCCATCACTCTGGGCTCAGCTGAGAAGTTTTGTCCCCTTTCTCGCTCTAATCGTGCATTTCACCCGCTAACAATTAACCATTTTGACTAAGAATCGCCAACAAAATAAATTAAACTTCTTACTTGATACACCTGTCCGATTAAATTCCCACCGGACTCCGGTGTCGGACTAATTTAGTAACACAAATTCGTTTAAAATATAAATTATATTCTAGCGGCCGAATCAACTGCGTTTGAATGAATAATACGGGAAATATTTAGTCGCATATTATTTCGTTACATTTTCTAGATTCAAATTTGCATGTTAAACGTCAATACAATGGCGATGTGTTGGGCTCTATTGCTGAATATTAATGAAGCGAGGAGATTTTGTTTTACTTTGTGGAAACTTGATTATCATGCAAAGTAGTTGACAGGGTTACCTATCACAAGCTAGAAACATGATTTACAGAATTTTGTTCCTCCGAAAACCTTTAGATTTTTATTGAACAGATTTTGTTTCCGAAAACACGTTACGGTTTTTTTTATTACACCATTTAATGTTTCACTATTTTGACATGTTGACAAATTATTCTTTTCCGGATTTTATTGAATATTTTTATTTTGTAAAAAAACGATATTCATGATACATTTTTGTTATATTATTTCTTATTACAGGTATTAAAAGTATTAGAACATGTCGCACAATACATCTCGTCAAATTAAACCACCTCGCATCTTTAGAAAGTATGGTAAACGAGATGCAAGTTATAAATAAATAACACACACACTCAACATAGCCCCGCACTAGGGTAACCCTGTGTCGCGGGTGCCATGGACACACACATAGACAACCACAAATTACACCCAAACTCACGAGAGAAATAATTGTAGGCCATACAAATATTTCTCCCGGCCCGGGAATCGAACCTGGGACCTCTGCGTGGCAGTCCGGCATGGTAACCGTTCGGCCACGGAGGTAGTTCACTACCTAGTTAATTTGATGGAGCATAGAGGGGGTCGTACCGTCTAGGTAATGCAAACATATTCAGCTCTGGTACTCTCCTCGAATCAGTTATAAGTTAATTTATTGAATAATCAAGACCCATTGTTTAAAAATTACATTTCACGTGACAGCAAAAACATAGCACAATAGTATGACGGAAATTACGTAAGTGGACTTGCTGTGCACCAGCGAAGGCCAGAATTTTGGAACTGTACAGCAAAAATATGTATGGCCGTACAATTTTATCTTGTATGGCGATATAATTTTATCTAAGAATAATAATTTTGTCGAAACGAATTTTCAGCAATCTAAATTATATGGAAAATAGACAGTATAATAAACATGATTAGACCAAACAAATTTCTGCCCAAAGAATACGTATGTGTAATAATTATTCTAATAATAGGTTTTCAGACAAACGATACTTCTGCTGTAAGACATTTCTGTGTTGCAAATTTATACTAAAACTGTCATCGCACTGATCAAAAAAAGTCGAACCATTTTCGGAGTAATGAAATTCGGAAAAAAGAAATTCGAGTTTGTGATAGGTTACCAGTTGACAGTGTAGTAGTGACACTGGCGCGAGGAGCTATAACGACGTGTAGCTGAGTGGCCTTCCACCCCTTTTTTGCAAGCTAACATTCGCCGGACGTAGCAACAAACGTAAGACTTATTAGTGTAATTTAATTACCATTTAAGTTTTAATGAAAAATAATATTGTAACTTATCACAAACACAAGCCACTTACGTGCTTAACCCTGAGAAGTATCGTGCTACGCTTGTTCTACGCCGTAGCACTAAACAAAAATGTCATGTGTATTTTAAAGTTTTTAAAGTTTATAATATAATTCATGAACATACTTACGTTTCTTTTTAAATCAGAGAGATCCGCAAGTGTGAAAATTTTCTCTCGAACGCCCCTAAACTACTCAAAATGGTGTTTGCTTCTCGAGGGAGAGGTCAACTACAATTTAATCTTGCGTGAATGATTTATAGATGTTTTGAAATTCTTGTAGATACGTTTACTCAGAATACCTGCTCTAGTAGAATGGACCCCTTAATCATGCAACAATACAGACGTCTAACTTAGAACATTATTTACAAAAAGCCGATTAAAACCTTTTTAAATATCTCTTTGCGTTTGTTTGGACAATAATAAATAAAACAAATGAACGATAAAATTAATCACTTGAGACGGGCGGTCCTTGAAAAAAGAGAATATTTTACGTGTTGATCAAAATATACGGTTCTCATAATGAAATTACCTAAAAGTTTAACCACCTGTTTCGGGGAGTGAGAGAGAAGGGTGGCGGGGACACAGGCTCTTCCCGAAATTTTCCTACTTGCAGTAATTAGGCTTGTGTAGGCTTACGGGCGGTCATTTTTCTTGTTTAGCCGTAATTGATAAAGGGCGCGCGGCAGCGGTGACGGCGGCGGCCTTCGAACGCATCAGACGCTGCACCCACCACTGTGTGCTTTCCTGCCCCACACTCAATTTATGAGTACATTTGCAACTGGATATTTTACAGTACTTTATTGCTCGCCAGGTTTATAAAGGTTTTGTTTTTTTTTTTACTTCAACTTTACCTACATTTTAGCTTTCACACATAAATACGTACGTTGTTTATTTAAGTAAAGTCTTCCAAATATTTCCTCACGCCTTACCCCCAAACTAAACAGATATTACAATAGTGATAGGCAACTTTAGTGCGTTTTAATTTAGTTAAAGTTTACGATGCTTTAAGTGATTTTAATACACGATGTATAATAGCTTGGATCCACTATAAAATTACGTATAGGCGGGCTTTTAAGTGGATTGAATGAAAATATTAACAAATTGGCCTGGAGCTGGATTAAACAGTAAATTCTCATATCCTCATATTAACGTTTCCCCTACAGTGAAGGGTGACTGCGACTGGCGGAGGGGATGCAACCTCAGCAATTGCTTTAAATCAGGAGCACTATTGGATTAAAATCTGTTTCATATCTAAGTATATCTCGCAATTTAAAAGCGCTAGCAATAAAACGTTTTGTAATGGTTCTTTTGAACGTTGGAAATTGTTGCCAATGTCGGCAAAACAGTAGGTATGTGCAATCTAGAATTACTTTAATTTATTTACCTTTAGTTGTCGTCATAGTGACAGTTATACATTTGTTAACACGCGTACATAAGCGTACATGTATATGAAGTATGAAAAAGGGTAGATACGCAAACAAATTTGTTGCAAGTTTTCTCTCGAAGATCGATAAGGTCGAGTGATTTGATTTGGTCGTCGAAAGCCCGAGTCGAGGAGTTTCTTTTTGAGGGAGACGCCCGTGCCTACAGAACTGTCGTAAGACCAATATTGCCAAGGAAATTAGTTTATGTAAAATGTAGAACAGGAACGAAAAATATCTAAGGAAAAGTGAAGAGGGAATATTGAAATCAGTTCACTTTGCCGGTTACTTTTGCGTTCTAAAAATTCATATTCGTCAAAAAGAATTATAGAAAAAGTGAAAAGTGCTTTAAAACGAAAGTAAAATAACAAAAAGTCCTAAATACATTATCACAGGTATTAAGTAGGTGTACTCGATTAAAATATCAATTAAAGGATTTGTTATGGCGAATCAATAAATTTCAATTAAGTTATATCTACGGATGCGGAAAATTAACAGCACATTCAGTATTTAATTAAGTTTTCACTCTCGTATTGATATTCGTTACAGACGTGTTGTGCACGCCTTCATAAACAGTATCATCTCATGAATATGCGGTAACAATAACGAACTTATAGATAAAAATGAATGAAGCATATTTATCCGATATTGTATGTATACATTTTAGATAATCTTGACTAACGTTATCGTGCTTTTCAGTACTGTCCACAAAATATTAAGAATAATTTTATTATGTAAATCTAAACGAACGGTCTACGTGAAAATATTCATAAAAACGTAGCATGAATGAGTTATGAAGTTATTATTTCTCGACCACAATGATTGACGTTTAACTAAAATATTGTTTTTGTTTGTTACAGGTACGTTCAGTGATGCGAGAAAGAAAATATAAGACAAGTGCCTGAATAAGGGACAATAAATGAATCAATTTGAGGCATGTCACAAAAAAGCTAGGATTCCCATACATTTGTCTATTACTTGAGCATTAAATTATGCAAACTCGTGGCGTTGTGCCAGGACCCAAGGCTGCATTCAGATGCAGCCGCTGTGTCCAATTATACATCAACCCTAAAATATTAACCGATGTGCCTCGAATACAAATTAACTAAATAAATCAATAGAAGAGTCGGCGCAGAAAGAATTGCTCTGTTAAGCACGAGGCAGCAATACAGAATGTGATTATTTTCGCATTAAGGACGCCATGTTTGAAACTTAATTTGTTCGGTCCGTTTTGCGATTCAGATGGAAAAATCTTTGTTATTTCGTTGTGGCCATCTATCATTAGGATAAAAAGTATCATTAGGATTTTTTTAAATTTTTTTTAGATAGGTTAGTAAGTAAATAATAAACGGAAAACATGTAACATTTATTTGACAAAACGAATTTTTGGTTATTGTAGCGCTGACCGTATGTCTCTTGTAATATAATAAAGTTTTAATTGATTAGTTGATTACCTTTTAAAGTCTGTTCAGTGCATGGAGCTAAATTACTTTCACTATGGGCATTCTTCTGTAATTGCAAAACAAACAGTTGTTTAATTCATTTAGGTTGAGTAGCCATTATTAACATTTACTATGGACCAACTGAAATTTTTGCTATTTTAAAAGGGTCTCTGTAGTAAAAATTGTTCAGTTTTTATGTTAATTTAGGGCCTTACATAGGTATATTTTGTTCAACAGTACATAAAGTAGCTCACAGCTAGGTAGATACAAACTGTTAAAATTTACATCCAAACTAAAATATAATAATAATATACATTTTGGTATATGGACAGATGGAACCTAGGAGAAGGACATAGGTTACTTTTTAACGCAAAAATAAATCTTGAAGGGGTGAAATAGGGGGTGCTAGTTTGTACGGAAAACCAATACAACTTTAAACATTAGTATAGTACAATAGGCTAGTCGAAGTACTTATTCTACGTTGACAAAGTCATGGGCACCAGCTAGGTCAAAATAAATCCTAACGTCATTCACACCAGTCAATTATCGAAAAGTCACAGTGTGTAGCCACATGTAAATTGATCAATAAAATTCGCACTATATTCGAATTTACTGTATTTTGCACAAGCTCCCTATTACTACTACCTTAACATAGTGAACTCTATTGTGTAGGTAGGAGAAGATTAGTTTCAAAGTATTTAACTGTCCGTGGTTGTAAACTTGAATGAGGAAACTTCAAACCGTTCATTACACCGCCGAAAGCTACAACAACTACCTTATATTTCGTACGTATCATAATTGTGTTCAAGTTCATTTTAAGTGCAATCTTTAGTTAAGTTTCGTTTAAAAGTGTGATATTGCATTCTAAGTTTTTTCTGTTTTCGAATGTACTTTGTTTGTATTGTGTCCAATAAGATGCATTTAATTTGGATTTTACGTGTAAAAGTTTGGAATTCCCGGTGGAACCATTCACGAAACGGACTTACCTAAATTGTCTCACTTGGTTTGTTGTGGGTAGTGTTTAATATGTTTTGGGTAGAATTCTCTGTTTTCAGCTAGTTCCCAAAAATAATAAACAACTTTTTGAGTATTCCCAAATCTACCAAACTCTGACACGTTTAATAAAACGTTAACCTGTTCTGCCGCAATGAAAATAATTGAAAATTAAATCTGACCAAATTGCAGAAATCAACTACAAATGGTCACAGTGTTCTCAATCTCAATGTGACATTGACATTGGCAAGAGGCCTCAAATTATAACATACCTTTGCTAACTTTCTTATATCACATTTAAATATTGTCTAAACATTTTTGTCACATTGTGTTTTATTTTTTACTCTACTTACTGTTTTATTGATTATTTGTTTAGGTATTTTATAGGTTTAATGTTTTATGTGTGTATTATAAAATAACTAATACTTTAGGTAGGTAAACATTCAATCATGCTTATAATTAAAGTACGTATAAGAACGTTACTTATCTGCAGTCGTAATTCTTGCATTTATTCTAAAATATATTGTTTTACAATTTCTTTATTCCGGACTTCTAAAAATATAAAAAAATATGTTAATAGCTAGGCATAAACTAAAACGTAAAATTTTACTAGCAAACTCCTTGAACAGCTCTTCGTTGATTTTATAATTATTGGGTCAGCTTTCGCCATCCTTCTTTTACATATTTTATTTCGTATAATTCGTAACATTAAGTTTATTGACTATCAGGATGTTTTATTGCCATGGTATTCAATTTTTTTTTGTGGAATTACTCTACTAGTTTGTAATAAATAGAAAGATCGAACACAAAAAAAAATTCCTTCGATCCGGCTGAATTATAAAAGCGACATCTCTAGTCAGCCGCTGGTAGCTGTAAAGGTAGTTGTCGAATGAAGATAAACTTTCATAGATTTCTCACAGATGGCGCTACGGCAAAATAGTCGTTAAAAACCAAAAACAAAGCTGATCTGCAACAACGACATAGAAAAATATGCAAGGTTTGCTGGATCGTTTCGTAGCTCACTTGGGAAAGCGTATGGCACGGTATACCGAAGGTGCTGATTCGGATCCAGCTGGGTCGAAGGAAATTTTCTTAGTGTTCGAAATTTGTACTACAAACCCTGTAGTTCGTGTAGTTTTTATTAGTTTCAGCTTTTGACATGATCACGTGCGGCTTTATTATATATACCAAGGGTATGATGTAATCTTACACGTCACTAGGTGCCTATTATTGATAAGTAAGTACTACAGCGATTATTTTAGAATTATCTGCAAAAGTAAAATAAGTATAGAACGTGGAGAAATATATTTATATCAAAGAATCATTCACTTACGGATTTATGATCTAGCTAACAAGCTCGTTCTAGGAATGACACGCCTTTGGCAACTTGAGCATCGTTATTAACTTTTGTCGCTTTATCGACTTTATCTACTACTTTTTCTCGTTGTCGTCTCACGTGATGTTAAAACAACAATAATAATGAATTAGACAACCAGACCAGTTGATCTTAAACCAGAAAATAAGGGAATTTTATATACATTGATTGACTGACCTGAACTACTAGCCTGAGACTTAATACTCCAAAAAGGCGGACACGACATAACTACGGAAAAAATTAAATTGTGTCACGCATAGGGTACACTTACAATACATATTTTGCACTTAGACCGTTTCAAATTAAATAAAACCCGCCATAAACTTATGTTGATTAAGAACTTAGAGGAAAAACAATCATAACTATAATATATGTACACATATGCAGTAGGAAGAACAGATAAAGTCTTATAAGAATTTTGGAGTACACTAATGTTTATCTGTTTTCTATATCTTAAAATCATTACGCTAAATCCAAAACTTACAACGTCTATGCCGAAAACATGCAAATTGTACTAACGTTTCTCTTGCCCCAAAAGATGGGGTAAGAAGAACAGCTATCCTATTTCTTATAAAGGTAATGTACACCTCGTATTCTCAAGATTTCACAACTGTCAAATTAGTTTTTTCCGGTTTTCGGATTTAGAGCATCGTAGTGACATCTGTTTAAATCGTTTAAACTAATTTGTTCGTCTTTTTTATTGACTGAGGACTATAATGCGAAACTCTTTAGAGTATGTGTTAAGGCTTCAAGTCCTTTTTTCCTTTTTTTTGATTATGCTTGTATAAAATAAGACGATGCTTATGTTACGTGTACTTAGACCATGTAAAAAATGATAGTAAGGCAAACGGAATTTCCCGTCGGAAGTTGCCCAATGCTTGTGTAATAATTACGCACTTTGAATAATATCATGTTTTTTAAACAAAACATGATTTTTTAATTTGAACAGAAAACCTAGCCCCGAGAGGGGTTGTGTGAGCATAACACAAATACTGTCAAAAAACAAACAAATGAAGTCGTCCAAATATCTCTAATTATACATTTTATTCCAAACGTAATATAGAGAAGGGATTCGTAGAATATTTAACTTTTAGTATTCTGGACCGAGGTAGAACTATCGCACCGTACCTAATGCGATACGGAGTAACTTTTATTTTAGATTTTTCGATAAAATTGTCACTTCATTTTTGTTTAATTTATGAAAACTGGAAATGTGCCTGTTATTTCACCAGCACCTTTACCCTTCAAAATCGGAATTCAGTAATGCTCACATTACGGCTTCGTGGCAGAAATTGGTAAGGTGGCAGTACTTCCCTGGACGAACTCTTTCACAAGGAGTTCTACTGCTACTTAGTATAAATTTCGAAATGATAAACTTAGGTTTGTTAAACTTTAACGTATATATATTTCTAGGCTCGCAAAAACTAACGACTCTATTATTTACTTAATTATAAATTGAAGCTTGTCTTGTATTAATACTTATACATGAAGCGTTCGTAACAATATCATCTACAATTGCGACCATTCACAAAGGATTGTTCTCACTACGAGCAAACTTCAAGCATTAATTAGCAAATTTCAAATCATGAAAATTGGCTACTTTTACTTGCAATATAGACGAGCAAATAGTGGAGTTGTTGTGGCTATAAATGTAGATTGCCCGGTGTAAGGGCCCACGAACGAATCGTCAATGTTTTTCTATGTAAGCAAAAATACATTTACGAATGCTTGCCAAATAAGAGCGCAACAAATGTACCTGGCGAGCGTTTGTCTTTATAAGGGCGCACGTGTTCAAACATAAAGAGAGGGACAATGAGTGCAATATGGGTCGGTGTTGCATATACTTACCAAGTGTTGATTTTATTCGAAGAGGTAACGGCGTGTTTATGTAGAGTCGACTGCCGCTTTCAGAAGACTACTTCGCTTTCCCACAGCAGACGCAGTCGACTCTTTGTTTACACTTTTGGCAAGCGAATTCGGCTGACGAAGCAAGCGACGTGCTGTTTGCACCGAGTTGTCTGCTGCATTCGTTGTAATCACCAAATCATTATAAACACAAGTTTACACAGAAATCCTCCAAAATGTTCAATAAATTCACCAAATTCGACACTTTGAAAGTGGATTGGTCGGTCAAACTACGGTCGTCAAACAAACAACGGGTACTTGGTAGACCTATGCGCTTTTACAATTTATTTTTACGGGTAATGTATTTTTCATAACCAGGTTATTGGAACTAAAAGCAGTATGTGATTACATGTAGTCGATTTAGTCGACTTCGGCAGCGAACTACGTCAAACGACTCAATGTTTATATTGGGTAAGTTGCCCCCTATAGCGGGCAAGTGAAGGCGACTTATCGACCTAGTGTAATTGCGCTATAACGCAAAGATAATCACGTGAAACAGATATTCTAAGTAAATAATATAATACTTAACTTTTCTTAGAAAATCTAATTAGCCAAGAAAATGTATATTAATCGAGCGATTATGTTCGTTCTATGCTTGTAGATGTTTTTTTTTAAACATGAAATTGCTTAATAGTTTTCAATATCGCTTAAAGCCTTTAAAGAAATTTTTCTTCTCTATAATTAGTCTTAATTTGGTATTAATAACTTTTTCTAGTGACTTAACCTGAAGTGAAGAACTAGTAATTTCATAGTTAACATCGACTCACGGTTTTAACAATATGTTACGGGCCTAGTACGCTCCTACTGTTGCTTTAGAAAATGGTTTTGGTAGCCAATTCCTCTACAAACATGGTACACACTTTTTTAGTACTTGCTCATGCTGAAATATATCATCATCGCACGGATCATAGTCCGCCACGCTGGCTCAATGCGGGTTGGGGACTTCACACGTTTTCCGAGGATTGTGAACCTTCTTCAACGTGCAGGTGATAATTTCAAATGAAATTTCGCACAGAAATTTAATTATAAGCTTTTCGGTGAAGGAAAACCTCGTGATGAAACCTGCTTGTCGAAGAAGGTTCACAACCCTCGGGAAACGTGAAGTCTCCAATCTGCATTGAACCAGGGTGGCGGTCTATCGCCTAAACCCTCGCCAGGAGACCTGTGGCCAGAAGTGGGACGTCTGAATAGCTTGATGATGATGATCTACGGGTGTACATACCCACCTACCGCCGTTTGTGACGACTATACTGTGAGTAAATAATTGAATTATTTATTGCGCAAAGAAAACACATAAAAACGTATCAAAACGAATATATACTACAGTAATCTTATCTCTAGGAAAGTTTTCTTCCAACCAACCCTAGCTGTGGTAACGGAAATCGGTGGGACAGGTTATTGCACTACAAAATTATCAAAATAAATTTATAAAAAATTATACTCACCTACGTACATACAATATATATTATAACCTAAACGAATTACTTATTTAACTATATAGCAGTGATTATAATTAAAATGTAACATTTTTTTTAATACATAAATGTTAGATAATATCACATACGTTGCTTTGATTCCAAAGTACCTAAATAACTAAAGCACTTGTGTTATGGAACTCGGAAACAACGACGATACCACAACCACCTAGACCTAAGAAATGGCGACACCATGTAAAACGGTGTACAAGCTACTCGACCACAGAAGTTGGTCTATTATCGGCGCTCATATCTAACACACATGGACAACCACAAATCACACTCAAACTCAATTACATCCAAAATCACAATAGATGTACTAAGGATCTAGGGGAATAATCTGTACGTCATTACACTCCTTACCGATCCATAGTCTCAACAAAAGGTTAAACATATCACGTCACCTCAATCGTATCTCATTATCACCTTGTTGAGAATCACTGTTACTTTGAAACACAGGCACGAGTCACGCATCAGTGCGAAGGCACAATGGCTACCATCCCATTAGCTTGAATGGAACATGCACTGCTACGGGTGCACAATATGAATAGAAGCCACTGCTTATGTCCGGGTTTCACGTCTGTTTATTATCTAAGTTCGTGGTATTGAATATTTTATAATACTAAATGAAATTATATAAATGAATCAAGTTAATTAAATCATCAAACTTACTAAATTATCCTGTTTGGGAAATCAAACAACCGACTTTTAATTTGCAGTCTACCTTCTACTGTGTATATACACAATATAAGAACGTTTCAGTGCAATCTTTTTGGTGTCGATGATCTTTTATTTTAGTGTAGACTTTAGATTTTGTATAGTATGCTGTACCTTGCTTTTTTTTGAGGGGACGAACAAGCCATGGGCCTGGTGGTAAGCGACACGCCTGTCCGTAACAGCAGTGCTACTCAGAGCTTAAAAACGCAAAGATCTGAGGGGCACTGTCACCCTGAGACTTAAGTTGATAAGTCCCACGTGCCTGTAATTTCACCAGCCACCTTTCCCTTCGAAATCAGGGGGACCAAAACAATCTTATTTCAATGTAAGCTTAAAGTAAGCTTATTATAATAGTACTCATATTCGTACCATGACAAACCTGTCAACCAAGTAATATATTATTGCTAAAGTGATTGAAAGAACGAATTATTTCCCAATATTGACTATTCCTTACTAAAAATAGGTAAGAAATAACGCTATTTGAACTATATAATGCCATCTCTTTCTTTTTTGATGTCCGAATCATCTTATCATGGTACAATGTTTAAGTACTTAATGTTATTTACATTCAGAGAGTTTTGACTGTTAAAAAAAGAAAAGTATTGTATTAATAATAAAACCTATTAAAATTACGTTATTTTTTATAATTATTCCGTATGAAGAAAATTAAATAAAACAAGGTGAGCATATCGATGGCGCTGTTATAATTTTACGAAATAAACGTCGCGTATTTTTAATTAACGTAAAATTATTTACTATGTGCTAAGAAGTAAAAAATAACAAAATGTTGAAGAGATATGTAAATAAATAAGTTCAACTTAACTTTTAATCATTACAAATCAATATTAAGACAATAAAACTGAAAATAATATTGTTTCCATTGCATCCGTGTAAAATAGTATTTTAAGATTGCTAAATTTGACATAAGAACAATATTAATTTAATGTTAAAGTCGCATCATAGTACGAACTGAGCGAATGAATAGTCACAAAGTTGCCAATAAAACATCATAATTTTAACATCACAATAAGCTTACTTTAAGCGCGTTACGGTACGAAAAGTCATGTAAGGTTAAAGTAATATTGTTTTAAGAGGTTGTGGTAGGCTCCTAGAACGCAGTAATGCTCACATTACTGCTAGGCGGCATAAATAGGTAAGGTGGCAGTACTTTCCTGGGCGAATTCTTGCAGAAGGAGGTCTACTGCTACTATAGTAACTGACTGCGCCAGCTGTGACCTCGTAGAGATCTTCTGTCGTACTGTCGTCTCTCTGTATTGCTGCATAGACTGCGTTGAGGCGCTACTGTATTATCGGGTTACATTAGTATCCCTGAACCCTTATGAATGAAGTTAGCAGCAACATACCTGGAAAGTCGATCCAAGGACTTTCATACAGGTCACCGTAGATCGTAAATACAACGCTATGAATAAATAATAAATATTGTGCCAGACAACCACACCAACCTGGTATCAAATTAGAGGATTCCCCGTAGGTACTGTGAGTACCAGAGCAACGAAAATCGCTTCGGGACAATATCTAACCAGAACCAATTTAGTAAGTTTATTTCCCAATTTGGTCCTACCGGGAACCGAACCCGGGACCTCCTCGTCTACAGTACAAATCGTTAAACCACCGAGGTCGTCCTAAATAATAAATAAATATAAATCTTAAACAAAACCACATACATTGCTCTGATTCCAAAATCAGTAACTAAAGCACTTGTGTTATGGAAATCGGAAACAACGACGGTACCAGAAACACCCAGACCGGAGACAACATAGAAAAGTTAGTTTTCTACATTGACCCGATCTGGGTCGAACACGGGACCTCAGAGATGACACTATGAAAACCGGTGTGCACGCTACTGGACCGCGAAGGTCGTCAAAATATGTATGTATGTCATTAGAAACTCGATCATTAAAATCAGAGTTATAACTTTAATTCGTACTAACAGGAATAATAAAGTATATGTAAGTAGGACTTACGGGGCTATTTGTCGACTAATGTTTATAAAAGCGAGGTCCAACTTTACAGGCCCTCGGCTGTCTAATGGAGCTCTGGCCTTCCGGTGGGGAGTCCAAGAGGCATTTAATCTTGCGCTGAATTATGTGTTGATGTCGGAAACCCGGAAAACGTTCCCTGTCCGCGCCCCACTAATTTCAGTTTTTATTATAGCATCCCTTTTGGTTGGTAGGTACTTGGCTGTAATTTACATATTTATGTCATTACTACTTATTACTTTATCTAGTAATTAAGTATACAATCTTAAAATTAAGTATTTGTAATAATCTCAGTATAGAGTACTAAAAAACCGACCTCAAATGTCATTAATCTCTTAGTTTGTCACATAGACACATACAAAAAAATATACAGTCGAATTGAGAATCTCCTCTTTTTTTAAGTTGGTTAAAAATAGAGATAAACTTGCCATTTAATGAGTTCTCAGGAAATTTTGAAATGAAACATGATTATCATGATGTATTTTTATAGACATCAGTTAAGTCCATTACAATATTAAGAACGCCATTTCGAAATTATCTCGTTCTTATATTAGGCAGCAATTTTAGAAGGGTAAAAACAGTAGCCCTCAGTAGGCCTGAGTCGTATTCCCTTATGTAATTACCGAGAACTCACCCGAGCGAAGCTCTTAACACAATGACCGATGCTTGCCTGCATTCCTCACTCCTACATACAGGACTACCTGCTATGTCTGCTTACCAAACACTAGCCCTAGGTATTTTTATGACTAAAAAATTATGGTCTTTAATCTGAATATACACAAGAGACCCTTTGTGTTTCAAAATCTTTTTCACAATAAACTCTAATTGTTTTGCAAATAGTAATTACCGTATGTCAAGGAGCTGTTTAACTATTTAACATCTATTATAAAGTTATCAATTTAATGTTTGTGGCGTTTTCTATCGATATCCTCGTGAATATGAACTTTTCGATCGGAAATATTAATTTAGTTTTATTGGAACGGGGTCGAATGCAGGATCGTAATTTCCTCCGCTACCGCTTAAGCAAGTATTGTGCCCGGCCCCTTTTCCACTAACCAAGTTGTTACGCTCGAGTCCAGGAGCCATAAACAACGTTCATGTCGGCACCTAGTTAGTCTAACAAGTTTATCTCAGCGACTCAAAAAAATGGACGCAAAGCAGATACTCTTTCCTTGTTGCAAATAAGAATGAAGTCACTTCAAAGCTTAAATAAAATCTTTATTCTTATTTAAAAGCATTTAAGGCGTTAAATAAGTACAATACAAAGCATTTATGTTCATTACAAACTAAATACACGATTTAGCAATAAAAATATCTTTCTTGTCTAAGTATATAGTAACGTGTAACTAGGAATTTTGCCTTGGCAACCCGAGCGGCATACTACGGTAATTCAATAACGCTTGCAGGCAAACGCAGTTACGGCCAATTAAAAGTATACCACTCTCACCGGGCCGGATGGGAATCGAGTTACCGGCCCGACGGGAATAAACCTTGCGACAAGCCCAAACAAATAACGAAAAACGCCAGATAATTAAAGTGCTTTTACCTAAGTATTTTCATTAATAGGAAACTCGCATTCGACACGGAGCTAATGATAAATTAAAACAATTGGCGACAATGGAAACTGTAATTGCATGTTTCGAGTCCAGGTAGCAAAAAACCATTATGTTTCAATTTGAACTCCGCATTGGCTGGAAAAATCCTTGATTAAAACAGTAATTGAAATTTAAAAACAAACGTGTTGGAGTGCTTTGATGTAAAAGGAATAGTTAGCGTAAATTTTCCAACTTATTTTTCTATTTTATTTTAATTTTTATCGCATAGACATACTTTTGTATACTTGTTATCAACGTATGACGATCTTTGATGGAGAATGATATTTGGTATGTAATTTAATGACAAGAATGTTATTATTAGTGAATGGTTAATTTTCTAATTATTGTGCATTTTTCATCTTATAATTTTCATTTTTGTTTGACAATATGAATATAATTTCTTATATTTGACATGTAGTGTAATATTATATTTGAGAAATAAATGAATGTGAATCTGAATCTATTGGATAGTAAGAGAGTATGAAAATTCACAGGTGTAGGTATTATGTATAAATTGAGGCAAACGAAAGTGGTCTGAATAGCATATTTTATAAGGCGGCGTCTTCAACGCAGCGTATGCGAACGTATCGTTCACCGCGCCGGGCTCACTTTAGATATCTCACATCTGTGCTGATTTTCAATGAGCTATATCTTGGTGCTACACCATATTGTTCTTGAGAACAATTTGCGTGTATAACTGATTGGAATAATGTTTATTTTTTATTCTATGCCAAAAATTTTAATATTATGATGAAATATGTAATTGTATGAAATTTATCACCTGTCGCAGAGTGATTTCTTTAATACTTTTTTACGTTCTCCATATGAAAAAGGTCAAGTGTAATATTTGAAAACGGGAATAAACGCGTTTAAATACTTATAGATTTTTTCACACGTACCTATTTTCCCGACTAATCGGCCAGGATGCACTGGCCGGGGTTTTGGACTGACTGACAGTCAGTATACAAGACGTTTAAACACTAATAGAAAATATGTATTTTAAATGCGTTTATTTCCGTTTTCAAATGCTAGTACAATGCAACGCAAAAGTTTAAAAGTGTATAAGAACGGTTACATACGGCGATTTTAAGCAGCGATGCAAACGCGATGCAGTAGCTATGCAGTCGCTTATCGTTTA
>NW_020654422.1:7945186-7988142 GCF_003589595.1 Hyposmocoma kahamanoa
CGTTTACCTTTACACAAGCGCGCGATTTTAAGCAGCGATGCAAACGCAATGCAAGCGCGGGACACCATCGAAACAAACGCGCGATTGCATCGCTACACTTGGGATTTATAGGCGATTGCATCGATGTAATCGCGCGTTTGTATCGATGCAGTAGCGCGTTTGTATCGATGCAGCCGCGCGTTTGCGTCGATGCAATCGCGTATAAATCGCAAGTGTAGCGTATGCAATCGCGCGTTACACGAACGCGCGTTTGCATCGCTGTTAAAAGTCTAGTCTACTGAGTATTGCAGTAGTAGTATCGTGTTTTTTTGCTTATGCAGCAAACAAGTATACCAACTCGATGAGTCCATTGTACAGTGTGCTGACAACACATTAGCTGGTTACGTGGGACCTAATTTAAACTTACAAAAATGTTGTTCGGGCATTCGCATCGGACTTCTTCTCCTGTGCGCCTGAATGAGACAGTGTCATTAAATTAAAGTTTCATTTGTCTTCATTTGCTAAACAATAGCAATTATACAAAGCCCCACAGCGGGCGAATAATCAAGCGTCCCTTTAATTAAGTACAGAAACAGTGCCAAGTAATTGGATCTGAACAACAGAGTAAACAAATCGAAATGGTCGTAATAAATCTAGCTAACACCTCTTTTGGCGCGTTTTGGCTACTTTATCAAAGATTATTTCCAACAATAAATTAAAAAAAAAATACAATTCATACGAAATACCGAGAACAGTGCGATTTTTTAATAAGGAGCTCGTTACTTATTTAAACTAAATTAGATTTCTTTAGAAATGCCTACCGCGGACAATTGACACAAATCGATGCAATATGTTGAAATCGATTAAGTGGTTTGAGAGAACACATGAAAACACTCTGCTAAAATCATAATCCTTCTTTTGCTTTTCCGTAGTCGGGTGAAAAGGGTTAATGTTGATGATAAAAATATACAATGAAAATATCATCATCATCATCAATAAAAATATACAATATAATATATAATAGGTATTCATTTCAATGCTCTAAGACGCAGAGAGAATGCCGCCGCGATGATCTGAGATCGATTTCAGAGCATTGAAATTCAATTGAGTTTCCATAAAACAACCTGGATCTCAATTCCTTGAACTCCCATTTTTCTACTCCGCCGGTCATCCTTAACCGTCTTACTAAATCTAATACTTGTACTTTTCTTTCTAATCTTATCACACCTTATTGTCCCCCTTTCACTCTTAGGATCGTCTCAGAGGATCTTGTAAAGAAGAGTATCCGCTCTATCTCCACCAAGGCCATAGGCAGTGACAATTTAAGCCTTGACATGATTCTTAATGTTTTGGAGGACATTGCGCCTGTTATAACTATAAATTATAAATTTCTCTATATACAAAAGAAAAAGGTTTTTGTTATAACTCTCCCTAAAGTTCCGAATCCTACATCTTTCTCACAATACCGTCCTGTTTCCATTCTCTCCACTCTCGAAGACCCTAGATCCATCGTTCATAAACAACTTTATTCTCACCTCACCTCCAATAACCTTTTATGTCCGTTTCAATCTGGCTTCCGTCCTTCTCATAATACTGTTGGAGCATTGCTAAACATTACAGAAGACATACGTCGTGCTATGGATGAAACGAAACTCACTGCCATTGCTTTGTTGGATTTTAGCAGTGCTTTTAACTCTCAGTCAACTTTGATGTCCTCCTTGGTACCCTTCAGGCTGTTAATATTCCCTCTCTTGTTTTAAAATGGTTCTCTTTTTATCTCTTCAGTCGCCAGCAGTATGTAAAAATCAATGATGGCTCGTCCTCTTGGTCTAACTTAACTGCTGGTGTGCCGCAAGGCGGCGTAGTTTCTCCCTTACTCTTGGCCATTTTCTTAATAATATTGCCCGTGTAATTTCTTCTTCCTTCCACCTGTATGCGAACAATCTTCAACTCTATCGTAACTTTGAGGTGGGCGAGGTATGTCATGATTGTGGGTAGTAGCAGATTAAGGTGCAAGTTGGATTGGTCCTCGGTACCTGCGTTGGTATATGATGGAACTACCATTGCATATACTGACAAAGTAAAAAAATTGGGGTTAGTAATGGACAGCAAGCTTATTTTGGACTTCTCATGTCAATGAGGTCAGTAGACGAATGTACTACTCATTACATTCTCTCGAACGATTCCAATACTTTCTCCCTTTTCACACCAAAATTATGCTTGAGTAGACCCTTCTTCTTACCATACTCGACTACGCCGACGTTTGTTACTTGGATTTAACCCAAGAGCTTCTGAACAAAATAGAGCGCCTACAAAACCTAGGTATCCGATTTATTTTTATTTCTTTTTTATATTTTTTTCCGAATTTCGCGCTCGGTTAAAATGGCTGCCAGTTCGCCTCCGTCGTGATATGCATATCCTGTCCACACTTTTTAATATACTTAATGATCATAACTCCCCCTCCTACCTTCATTCCCGGTTTAAGCTGCTGCCCCCTCCCATCCGCTCAAGACGTCCATGCATCACTAAAATGCTCGTTCGTCCCAGCAGCAACCAATTTCTTTTTAACTCTTTTTCTTCTCGAGCAGCGCAGTTGTGGAACAGACTCCCTATATAATATGTGTGTATATTTTACGTATTTATAAAACTTATGTAATTGGTATCTTTCATTTATTTTTTATTATTTCTTTTCTATTTACATCCTAAGTTTATTATTTTTTCTCCTTCCTTTTTACTTGAACAGTGTTGCCCGCTTATGACCTTTGTTCTCACCTTGGGTTGGCTGGCAGAGATCTCTTTTAGAGATAAGTCCATCTTTGCACACTTTTTCTTTAATTAAGTTTTCTTATGATGTATTTTTGGTGCCATAAAGAATATATATAAAATATACATTGAAAAATGTTGGGCCCTTTGCCTTCCCGTCCGCCGCTTTGCACTTGCCCTTACTTTATACAAGTCTTTAGAGGACAATACACTGATACCTCATGTACACTGATACCTCATGTACTATCCCCCTATAAAAACTTATTTGGATTGATTACGTAAGTAGAAGTAATTAGATACAGAGAAGGAAGGATTAGTAGCAGTAGAGCTCTTTATTAAAGACTTCGTCCAGGGAAATATTGCCACCTTACCTATTTCTGCCGCCAAGCAGTAATTTCAACATTACTGCGTTCCGGTTTTGAAAGGTAAGGACACATGGGACTTATCGACTTATGTCTCAGGATGATGGGCACAGTGGCAGTATCCTTCAGATCTTTGCAATTTAAAGCTCTGAGTGGCACTGCAATGGATAGGCGCGTAGCTTACCATCAGTCGCACGACTTTTTCATCCCGTAACTTGATGTTAAAAAAAAGAAGGAAGACAGTATTCAGTTGTTAGTCAAGATTTTTTATTTACTTATTTATGAAGTAATCACAGTCATACACTTAATACATAATATTAACATTACACAATGCAAAGAGGATTGGACTAATTACAGTGCTGCCTCAGTAACATGCACCAGTCATACAAAAGTAGTTTCTTTTTATTTATTTGTATAGGTGTTGTAATAATTTTAATTTAATTTTTATTAATATAATACTACAATATTATACATTAATCTTAAGATTATGTATGTTTGGACGAAATATATTTCCGAGAAAGACGTTAACAAAGAAGAGTATAATAAAATTACATTTGTAACTAGATATTATATTACTAAAAAGAAATGGTATATTTATTACGACACTACAAACTACAAAATATTTTACACTTATTTGTAACTATTTACATAGTCTGGGATAGGTAACAACACTTACACCCCAAAACGATACTGCGTATAGGTGAGTGTAGGGGCATGAGTGCGTATCGAGGGTTTTTGAGGGGACATTAAATGAAATCATACACAATAATGGCGGCAAATTAATTTTGACTTTTATTCTTTCATATAGGAAGATCCCGAATGTCCCATTGCTTGTTAGTGATATCATGTTCAGTCTATTAAGTACTGCCTACCAATACGGATTACTTGCCACACCTACAGAGTGTGATAAATGATAAACAAAACTCTTTTGCACCCTTATGTGGCAAGCCACACAACACTGCAGTTGACCAGGATGCTACATACTAGAGTATTATAAAGTAGTGTTTTTGGAGAGCACCTGCGAAACCGTTTGCCGTTTCTTACAACCCAGCATGCGTAAGGTTTTTTAAATAATCGCATCCATATGCTCCCTGAATGTAAGTTTTCGATACTGTATATTATGTGTAATGTATGTCTCCCTAGAGAATCTTATGTATTGTGCATAAACACTTTTAATAATTCAAGTAATTATCGACACACAACTTAGACAATAAGAAGATCACACTGGAGGAAATCTGATTCAAGTTCTGATTTAACTATTCTACCAAATTTAAAAATATTTACAAATATAACAACGTGTTGAATAAATGAAGTATTGTGGAATGTCATTAATAAAAATTAGTAGAGGTTTTTTTTTTTTCCAAATTATAACCTTGAGGAACTCCCGAAGTTATTTTATACTTGAGAATGTCAGCTATTGACAATCGTAAGCAAGGATCGTTAGTTAAACATGACTTAGGTACACACAAAAAGCCATGCGTTTGATGCTATCACTAACAAGAAAACCAATAACAATTCAGCGATCCACATTTGCTGTGCCAGTTAGGACCGGCTCACATGATGAACTCTCCTCATCTGGTGGATCTGATTCTCATATTCTCATCTGGTCCTTATTCAATCTTATTAGCTTAATTTTATTCGACCCTACGTTCAGAACACCACCACTTCCTTCTTACACTCTCTTCTCCGTGTCTTTTGTATACGATTTGTCATCGAATAATAAGCTCATGGAAATAACAATATTCTCAACTGTGTTTCAGCCAACACAATAAATTTATAATTATTACTTGCTCGATTACAATCGAAAGCATGTGTTTTGGTACGTAAATCAAAACATGATGATAGTGTATTTTTACTGAGACGAATTCGAATTTATTTCGAAATGCATGCACAGAGATTTAGAAAATCATGAATAATTAATATGTGGTTTTTCAACTTTCCTTCGAAGATTTAAAGTCAAGAATGACACGTAATAAAAAACGCATTTCAGCAATTCTAATATAAACATGTCTGTAAAGTTTATTGCCTCCAATATATATGCATTTATTATGTTAGTAGATAGGAGGACTCCCTATAGAGTGGGGTGTCAAAATATCTACTCAAACTTAGAAGTTGTGTTATTTATTGACTAGGTGCATACACAAATCAAACTTTAACACTATGGTTTGCACTTCTAAGGAGAAGACTTAGACCTTATTTCACCTGGTTGGTATATTATTATATCTTCTATTACTCACTTTTTTTTTCAACGTGATTCAAACTTAATACAATTTTATTGTGGTGGGAATTTAACACAGGGCCTTCTGCATTCCTATTCAGGAGGTAAGCATTTTCCCAACTAAGCTCACTGCTCTACTCACTGACATGATTGAATTAAAAGTATTTCTCTCCCCTTTTCGACTTAGCGAATATTCCAATGCGGTAATGCGAAATTTATAATGAACGAAAATCGGACTTTACGTACATTATAGTGTATCCGAAAATCACAACATTTATATGGCGAACGGCTATGGATTGGAATTCCCAACCTGCAGACTTGTTCCCTGAACGTTATAATTTGGACCTTTGAGGACGAAAGTGAATAGGCAAAGGCATTATTTAGTTGTGCATGGTCCATCGTCGACCTCGTTGTCACTTTCCATCAGGTGAGAAGGAGGTGAAATGCGCACTCACATTTTTATTAGAAAAAGAAAAAACAAAAACTTTATTACTAACAACAAACGCCTTTTCTTCGTAACTAGAGCAGAGACTTTCACTTCAATTCTGATAGCAATTGTACCTACGCCAGTAGGTGTATTGCGCCCCGGCGTATTCATTTCCGGCTTCTTGCATTTTTATAACCTTTATACTGTTGCTATTTGCCCCGCGCACACTTGCAGGGTTGTCGCATGTTTTAAAACGGTCGTTTTGTATTGTCTGCTATTCGTAACATACGTTAAAATTTAATACGGTTATATGTTTAGTTACATATATGTAGGCAAACATATAATTGCAAACCCTCTCTTAGGATGACGCGCAAATATAATGTTGTACACACTTGTACCCGCCATTTACGGCTGCAATATTTATAAGTGACGAGATAAGCACGTAAGAAGCAACCCTAAAACGCAGTTAAACGACATTGGGCCACACCCGTACATATTTATATTCATGGCCTGAGAACCTTTTTATTCCGCTACGAAATAGTTCTTCAGCTATATTTTCATGTATGTTCCCTCAGATAGCAACAAACAACCTTACTTTTTTCGCTGTTCGCGATTTGATTGCAGGGATTTATTTTTATGGTCAGATTTATAGACAGTTTCGGCGAGATTTGCCGAACGACACAATTTTATACGGCGCGGACATCTCTTTAGAAAGATGTAAATGGAAACTTTTTTGTTTCAGCAATATTTTGCATAGATATAATACGGGTATAACTTATGGGTACACCACATTTCGACCGCTTCATGCTATGTATATTAGGTTTATGTACCATAGAGCTAATAAATTGTACAATCTATTTAACGGCAACCCTATAGGTGACGAAGCCAATTTAATAAAAAAAATATTTCTCTTTGATTAATGAACAGCTTCATGACCGATTTAGTGGTATCCATCCCTCTTTCAACAAATGATAGTAATTTCCAAGCGGAAATGCATTGAAATGGCGAAATGGCCTGCTAAGCGACGGCCATTTTATTAAATTGCTTTTGCGATTCAAATTTTATATTGATATTTTAGTGTGTTCAAAAACCATCTCTGGCAGAATTTATTTCGGTCGCTTCGCTATTTGGTGCGATGAATGTTTTGTTTTTGGAGTGGCATTTATTTAAATTATTATTTAAATTGCGTATCGAATAAGATATACGATATTTGCAAACTAAATAATATAAATAAAAATGCCAAATAATCACATCATGAATTTATTTTGAAATTCAAGTCGATGAGATACCATTGTTACCGTGAGCACCTCAGTGAGTTGGCTGTAGTCTCCAAATAAAAGAGAAGTTCGTTTTCTGAAATGAATTGAAACTATCGCCTATTTTGTTATGCCTAGAGTGACGTTAGAATCATGATAAAATTCGTTTCGATAATTATTTTAAGTAATTATAATAATCTCAGTACAGAGTACTAAAAACCGTCCTCAAAAGTAGGTACGTGGAGTTACATATAATTACCAAGTTTTATTGAAATCCTACCTGGACTTATAAAATTTAGGCCCTATTTATAAAATGAATCTTCATGCGTGAACAGCCACCCTTTTGAGGTGGATGATTATCATCAAAATTAAATAAACCACTATGTAAGTACCATCTTTCCCACAAAAAAGAATCATGAAAATCGGTTCACAAATACCAGTGTTATCGCATAACACACATACAAAAAAAACATACAGTCGAATCGAGAACCTTCTCCTTTTTTGAAGTCGGTTAAAAATTATGAGAATGTTTTGAGAGGCAACCCTTAGCAGTGTTCTAATTCTTGATGAATCCTCTCAGGCTGTAGTAATCCAGTAATCTCTGTCCTGCAATGCGACACTGCAACTTAAGCCCAGGTTACTATACTAACTGGTGACCAGGTTTCCATTGTACAATGTATAAGATTGTATCTAGTTTTAATTACCTTTATAGGGCGAAAACGAAATTATGCAGTATTTACTTACGTTGATTATTGGTTTCATAGTTAAACTAGAAATTATAAATAGTCATATCCGTTCGTCTGTAAGAATTAGTCTTTTTAAAGGATCGTTTATCTATTGTATAGGTTCCCAAGCTTTTTAGCTCACCGCCCAGTTAGGCAAGATAAAAAAATTTTAACGCCCTCCACCACAAAAAACAATTGAAATAAAGTTAACATATCGAGTTCTCAGGTTTTCGTGGTTGTTACACATAGGAAATGAAACTATTTTTCCGGAGTTAAATCGCGTATATGTGTTTTTTCAAACAAACCAACAACGTTTCGGTTGGTTTGTTTGAAAAAACATTATCCGGAAAAATATTTTTTTTTTTTATGATTTATTTAGGAACAAACAGTTATATACAGTAGAAAAAAATATACAAAAATGAACTTATTAATAAACCTATAGTCCCCTAAATGTAAATTTAAGATAATATTACTTTACAAAATTATAAATACATATTACTACAAAATATGAAAAATACACAGGAAATCTGATAGAATATACAAAATATAAAATGGACAAGCATTACACAATATGATATTTTAATGCAAACATTTCACACATAACGAACAGGAAAAACATTTTAAAAATAGGAAATATACTAAATATACTTTTAAGTTATTACACTAGTAAGTTCAGTGATATGCTTTTTAAATTTTGGTAGCGACTTAACAAACATATCTGCATCATTCATTTTATCATTATATAAGGCACACGCTCTCTTTATAAAACTATTACTTCCATAGCAAGTCTTACTAGATTTTATTGCGAATAGTATTTTCTTGCGATTTGTTCTTTCTAAAAATAATTTATTTATTTATTCTTTCTAAAATTTATTTATTTCCTATAAAGTTAACTTGAAAAAAATTGTATTTTCCATATTAATTCCAAAAATCATAGGAAAAAAATGTAGTGTAGTTCATATAGATAATTCAGGGGTTTTTTTTTTGAAATGCGGTAGCACCCCCTAGACAGCATCAACGCCCCCCAATTGCTTCCGAGGCCACTGTCGCCCCCCTAAGACTCTTCAGCGCCCACTGGTGGGCGGCAGGGACTACTTTGTGAAACTACGAAATAGGTTTGAATTTAGGCGATACACGATAAAATCCGTAACGTAACTATTCCTATCTTGTACGTCTGGCGTACCCTGCACAACAACATTATGCCGATTGGCACAGCATGTTACCACGATGGCAAGCATTATAGCGTATGTCAACGATACGAGAAGGCGTAAAAAAAAAAAAAAAACTAAACCAAGTACTCGTACCTAAGGAAAAATGACACGTATTTAATTCAGTGGGTATCATTGCTCAAAAATGCAACAAAAATGTAATGGAGCCCATGTATGTTAAACTCTTTAATCTTCCGGTATTAACTGTTATTCGTTTAAAATGTCCTCTATCTTTCTTTGTAACTTTTGAGAACAGTTGCAATAAATAAAAAAAATCGAGTACGTAAAAGACATGTGCCTGTTCGCATTTTTCATATCACACAATTTTTTTTAACTTGAAATAGCTCTTATTGCATGCTACATTAAGTTGAAACGGAATCTAATAAACTGAAATACGTACCGCTACGAAACCCTTTGTGGACGTGTCTGACTCACTTGGGTAAGGATTTTTTGTTTATTTATTTATATAACGAGAAACAAAAAAGTCAAGTTGTTAGTCCGTGAATGAATATGTTCAAATAGGTACAGTAAACATGTTGCCTATAATGTGTTTTTTTTTGCTTTCCCTAAACCTTAGCCGAAGGTAATTTCCTTCTAAACTGTTCTATCATTATTCAATTTCAGTTATAAAATTTTACTCAAAATATTATATTACTCGAAAAAATGATTTTTTTTATGATACCGGGAGAGGACAAACAAGTCGTGCGCCTACTAGTAAGTGACACACCTGCTCATAGCTGTTGAAGTGCCACAGAGCATTAAATCGCAAAGATCTGGTGGTCACTGCCACTGCGTCTGTCGCCCAGACATATAAATTGGCGGCAGAGATAGGTAAGGTGGCAGTCATTCCCTGGTTCGTCCAGAGGCACAAGAGGCTCAATTGCTACTATGACAATGTGAATCAATGGAAATACCGGTCGGTATTTCATGTCGTTTTACATCTTTTTAAGTAAACCTCACTTAGAATTTAAAGTCATAGATAGGATATATGCCGAATAATCGATTTCTCAGAAGTGAAGCAATTTTCTCACTGGCTACCACCGCTTTTAAATTAAATATCTTAATAGAATTTGCAATGAAGCCAATCGTCTGTATCGCAATAAATTTGTGGCTAAACCAAATTGTAAGCAAGACATCAGTTCAAAGAAGCAAGCAATACTCCATTTCGTATCTTTACAATCAATGCTGGGGGAAACTCGGTCCGTATGCGAACAAATAGGGCCAATTTACAGTTGCAGTATAAATTGAGGGACTTGCTAACCTGGCTGCAGACTTGAGCATTAATTGAATTGATACGTCTGTAGTCCGCCTCAATCTGGTCTTAATCGCAGTTGAAAAGGACTGATAGAATGGAACCAGCTCCTCAAGGCACTACTAATACGAACAGCGTATCGCACTCTACATTTAATCTTGTTAGTTTGCTTTCCGAACATTGGATATTGCGTCATTGTTTAGAAACTGCCTACTTTGTACGATAACAGACTAAAGTTCATATCGATTCGAACTTTTGCGATTTGCGAGGTACTAAATTTGAAATTCGTTTTTAGTTTTTGTCGTTGGACTTTCGAGGAAAAAATAGAGTATTTTTCCATTTATAGAAAGTACGCTCACTTACAATTCAAAGTATATAAAACGAAAACTTAAATCCCCGGAAACAACGTAATGCACAACTTTCAGTTAAGAGTATTGACACATTGTAAATTATTAGATGTGGCTTACCGTATCACACATGTAATACAAATTTACTGCATAAGGGCTTTAAAACCAACTCGATTATTTCCTAAGGTGCCAGACGTAAGCGGTAGAGCGTGCTATGCCGGTCTAATGCAGCGGAATAGCGCCATTTGAACACAATTTTATGCAGCCCTTACTTCTATTTCAACTGCACAATAGTAGCATAGAGGTGCCTAAAGAGCTGTAACATATGATTAATATTATACTAACGCTCCAATGGTGCTATTTTTGGAAAAACTGTAACAAATGCGTATACGTTTAAGTCCACAGACGCTATTCTTTGACATCATGTCAGTGAACTATGAAATGGTAAAATGTTATTAAAATAGGCCATCTAAAAAATATTATTGCCAAGGAATAATTATTTGGGCTATAAGCTTATAGAATGTCGATAATACAACTCTCATATAGCTAGTTTATATAGTCTACAATGAATTCTTTTATTCAGTCGAGTAGTAATGAGAGAGACCCGAATGGAGCTTTGAGTGCGTCGAAAATGTGAGCGTGGTTAAAGGGATCTAGAATAAACTAGTATAAAGTCCAGGGTAGTATTTGGATACCCTTCTGCTATTATTACTTAATTTTGCAGTTACGGTCGTTTAAGGAAGGAGTTTCGCAATTTAAAACTGCTTTCCAAAGTCTTAAGCCGCTATTATACAACTTAAAGTTTCAAGATAGGCTGCGATTCCCACTGGCGTTTTGGTACTGCAGTAATTATGATAATATATTGTAATGTTTTGTCTACAAACAAAAAAGTACTACATAATTTTATATGTAGGGAATAGCTTTGTATGAAACAAGAAAAATATTTCAACTGGCTTTCTGTATTAAGGAGCCCAACAAATACGTACAAATAAGTATACGTAGTCGTATTAAATTACACTTTTCCCAGGTATCGTCGGCAGCGGAATTAATTTTCCGCTTGAGAATTTTGTACAAGGAGTGTCTGCAAAATCAAATTGCTAACTCGACGTATCTCGTATCAGTGAAAGCAATTACATTTGCCATAAGTGTTCGTTCACATTTGCAATTAGCGGGCGGTCCAAAAACGTGCAAATCGTTAACCGCCGCCGCCGAGCGCCGTGTCTTTGCATATTCATAGCCTGCTTAAAATATTTTAATACGGATCCTCCTCACTCCCACATCTGCGTTTTCTACTAATGTTGATTTCGCTTCGGTACGAATGAAATTTTTCCAAAGAAAGTTTTGTAATTGACGCTGTGATTAAAATATTTATGGACTCTGCAGTTCCTGTTTGAAGAAACGCATTATTTTCAAAATAACAGCGTCCTTCATCTGTATCAGTTGAACTTAAATGATTATTCATTTTAAGGCAAACGCTTGAAGTGTAGATTTGTATTAGCAAGAGTCCCTTGACGCAGTTATATTGTAATTATGTACCACTCGTATCCGGATAGAACACTTCATTTTAGTGAGTTATGGTAGCATAATCATTAAGGAATTGAGAGCTTATTTATTTCTCCTTCAACCGGTATCCGAGTTTTATAACATTTTATAATTTTCCACTCTTTACCCCTGTTATCGAGGATTTCTTCCGCTCACGCCCTTTTCCTTCCGAGAATTCACTTAAGGTATAAGAGATCCCTAATTGGCACTGGAATTTATTTTTACTGCGAATTTCTTACGCTAATGTTTACAGATAGATCTTAAACTTTAAACGTAGAAGTTAACGCGTGTTTCGTTGAAAATTTTTCATTTTTTTATAATACCAAGTGGTGGAAGAATATGTCGTGCGCCTTGTGGTATGCGACACGCTTGTCCATAGCAGCTGCAGTACTACTCGTAGCTTTAAATCGTATAGATCTGAGGGGCGCTTGCTCTACGCCCGTCACACTGAGACATAAGTTGACAAGTCCCATGCGCCTGTAATTTCACCAGCACCCTTACCTTTCAAAAACGGAATGCAGTAATGCTCACATTATTGCTTTAAGGTTGAAATAGAGTGGTAGTGGTAGATAAGGTGGCAGTACTTCCTAGGACGAACTCTTTCACTCTACTGCTACTAAAATAACATAGGTACTATATAAAATTCAACATTTATCTATGCAGAACGTGTTTATTAAGTCAGTCACGCGAGTTTTTCAAACTTGACCATTCAAATTATTGTTGGGTTTAGTTTTGAGTGTCAGAGTTACTCCTGTCGATAGATAGAGATTTAAATGAAGCTGGCGAGAATTTTCAATTAGCGAAGACACTGAGCGATGGCTAACAATTGTCTCGGGCGGCGTCAACGACGACGACCTCATTCGTCTACATTTGAGTAACCAAGTGAAAAAGCAATGAGACGCGCTATTACCTCTCTTTACGCATAAATAATTCTGTAACAGATTCGTGCCGCCTACGATTTGGAGAATCTGTGCCGGGCGTGGGTGTTACTGTAGGCTGGCTTTAGGTTGGCTTCGTCTTTCGCTAAGTTATATTGGTTTACTCCTAATGGACATAGTGAACAACGAAAACGTTAAACTTCATAAAAATAAAACAATATAGATAGCGAGTCCTATCCCCCGCCTAACGTTACCTATTTCTGCCGCCAAGCAGTAATGTCAGCATTACTGTGTTCCGGTTGTGAAGGGTAAGGGTGCTGCTGAAATTACAGACACATGAGACTTGTCAACTTATGTCCCAAAGTGACTGGCGCAGTGGCAATGCCCTCAAATTTTTGCGATTTAAAGTTCTGAGTGGCAATGCAACTGTTATGGACAGGCGTGTAGCTTACCAATAAGGCACACAACTTGTCCGTCCTGACACTTGATATCATAAAAAAAGTTAGAGGCAAAGTTGGCCAGTGACGGTATAATCTCACTTTCGGGCTGAGGCGTGCGTACGTTCTTTTTGTCTTTGGCTTCATCTTTTTTATCAGTCATTTCTTGTTCAGCGATATTCTTGTAAGTAATGAAAAAGATTTCTTAGTGACAAACATAGTCATATGGAAAATGAAATAAATTATATTATAAATTAACTAAATAAAGACTTCCGTTGAATACAATTTAGATCCGCCATTTTCAGTTTTTCTGTATCGACTAAATCTCAACCACTTTTATATTCATTGATTTATATTTACTCTTTGACATGTTCGTACTACATTTGAGCTGATTTTGTGTGGCGGTCATCTTGTTGATTTTAATTTCGAACATTTCAAATTTAGAAATAGAAAATATCGGGTGCTAGAAACTTAGCCAGAAGCTTAGCCACGTTTAGCCATCCCCACCACATGAGTACCTAATACTTAAGTGTCCCCACTTTACTACCTACTTTTGCATTCTGTTTATCAACTGTTTAAATTTCCAACATTCGGTCGTCTCATAGATTTTCTATCCACTTCAGAACTAACCCACGTAGATCTGTATAGGGACGTTTTTAAGATAATATCCGAAAAAATTCCCTAAATTTTTACTACTCAACTAAAAAAATGGTATAAAATAAACATAATATGGTTAGAGTAGAAAAAAATTATAGACGAAGATAACAAAAACATAGCGAAAATGTAAGAAGTAATTCGTAACGATTATAATCAAAAGGTTAACAACAAGCAGTCCGAAAATGTAACATAGCAAAAGGAGTGTATACATATGGTTAAACAGTTATTTATATACCAACAAACAGGCCGTTTTCCTGTCTGCCGAGCTTAATTCCATACCCTCTGACACGTAACAACGCTCCATTATGTCATATTCAGAATGTAATGACGGGCTACTATCAGAAAATTACCTCTATTCTAATGAAATTGCTCGGAGGAGTGTGTGAGGGAGGATGCAAATGTCGTATGGTGGTTGTGAACACTATATGTTGCCAGACAACGTAATTTAGCTGGTTAACGCTCTCCACGGTGCGTATTATTTATTAATACCAATGTTTAGTACCAGTTATTTTTTGTAGGTAATCTTGAATTTAATATGTTGATATATATACGTTCATATCATAACTTATAAGTGTGGATTAACTATAAGCCAAATTCGAAATATAAAGAGATTATCATGAGCATAGAGCTACGCAACTGTGCGTCACGTTCAAGCGCGCGCGTTATTGGCATTGCGCGTGCAAACATCCACCCTTTCCGTTCGGACTTAATTTTCGAGGCCGACACATGTCAGGGCACATCACACACCATATCCACGCCATTACCATAGGCCGCACAAAGTGGACCGCCGGATGGATGCCCTTTACAACTCACAAATAGCCGACATGACAGGCTCGGGCGTGGTCGTCATTTGATTAAAATCTAACTTGGAATTGCGTCCGAGCTCTTGTGCAGAATAGGCTATAATAACGATGTTTATTTGAGACCGTTGACGTCGGTTTAATTATTTTCCCCCGTTATGCAATTGTACGAGTTCGTATCGCCGGAGAGCGCTCGGCTCATAAGGGATTGTGTTACGACGCCAACTTTTCATTAAAGATTACACAGCCTCCATTGTTTACACTCTCTGTAATGCGGTGTCAATGTAAAACGTGTCTCATTTCCATAATAAACGCAGACAGATATGCGTTACACAACCATTGGATTAATTACTAGTGTTGTGTACATTCTATAAATTTTGAGAAAGTGTGCACATTTTCTTGGATAAAGTAAGCAAGTTTAATTAGGAAGATAATGGTCGCTGTTTACACGACAATTAAAGTCAATGTTTCGGGGAACTTAGAGTTTGTAATGAGTTGGAACAGGCCATTTATTTTGTTGGCTTCGAATAAACGATAAGTATATGGGGATGTATAAAGACAGAGTAGATTGTTAAAACGAAGCCTCTTAAGTAGCCGCCCGCAAGTTTCGAGCACCCATATACAAGTTTGGGTAACAGTCGGACGGAGAATGAAAAAGAGAATCCGTATAACTTTCACGCAGAACTAGTTAATTAATATAGCTTTGTCCCAGATTACACCTTGCAAATTATTGTAATTGTTTATTTTCCCAATTTTTGTCAACTTGTGCCAGGTGCAAGAAAATGATATCCGACGAAACTCTATTATGATTACGTAATCATGTACAAATTTTCCCTTATATGGATATTATTAGAGTTCGCAACATAAACCGATAACATGTAAGGAATACAATGATGAACAGGCCCGTAGGCGTAGTTCATAGCCTATCATAATATGTACAATTAATAATTTTCATTATGTTTGTTATATATAAAAACGCGGATATATTATAACTTGAATTTCAATTTTGCCAAGAAATTTGTACAAACCTACGTGTTCAATAATGTTGACTACCATGTATCTACATTTATTTTTGATTAATCAACTTCATCTGTAGTCAAAGTGATTCCACTTTTTGAAAGTAATACTTTTGACTTCTTTTGAAGTGCGCGGTACTGTTATAAAATAAGAAATCATATAAAAAGCTTTGCGACCTGTTGCTAACGCGACGACGGACGACATCGGGAAAATTGCCCGCGAGGCGCCGACATGTTTGTATGGATATATTATTATTTAGAGGTATTATTAACCATGGAAACCGTCCCTCTCCCTCGGCAACTTTTTGAAAAACGTCACTTGTTCGACGACGTCTGATCACCTATACATAGAGCGCAGTCTATAATCTTCCACTCCTGCCACTCACGTAGCTACTCACAACCATCTCATTCTAAACCTCCCCAAAATTTGCAAGTTTTGCACTGTAGGGGTGCGCACGCCAAATAGATGACGGGATTATTTTTGTGTTTGACATAATCATAGTGACAAATTTATATTTAGGGCTGTCACATTTGATATGTTCCGTGATGTATGGTAAAAGCTTACGGAACTGGATGACGCCATATTGCTTTTGAGAGTGTTATAAACTGCGAGAACAAATGTACGTGATTCGAAAAGCATTTGGATGTATAAAACGTGTCAGGGAATATAATATTATTGTTATAAAAAGCGGTAAATGTAGTGAACGTAGCAGATGTTACAGATTATGGTTTTAAGAGATATCGAAACATCTCAAAAGTAGAATGAGTATGGCACGGGCTTAGTTCATTGTATTTGGAGCGAGTGTGGGTGCGCGTGACCGCACCCGCACCTCTCTCGAGGGTTCAGAGAGATTATAGACTAAACACCGCTTTTATCCTCCATGACATCCGACTATTGAGTCCAAGCGGAAAAACCAAAACATTGCGTTATTTAAGGTCTGTTGAAAAACATCTTAAAGAAATATGATATTAATATTAAAAATGATTTTAAAAATCATCTTAATTACACAATTAATCTGGTCTGTGCAATTACGATTAGATTAAACCGAAGCAATTTAATTAAACTTTAAATTATTCTGTAAAAAATTTCGTTGTTTAAAACGTAAAAGTTGAGTGTGGTTGGCATCAAAAGTTAATTTTAGGAACATGACAGGCAGGTACATATTGCAAAGCTCGCGGTGGGAAAATTGCGAAATTATCTCTCGTCTTTATCTTCAAAGAGATGTCATCCCCATCTGCGGGGCCGAGCAGTTTCAAACTTGTTTGCGACACGGCTGGAGGTTGCTCTTATTAACATGCTGACACTATCCACATTCACCTGCAGGATAAGGATAAAAAAATATGTGATTCTCGACCTTTAGGAATACTCGTGTAGAGTCATTTTAACTATGTAAGAATTTGTTGTATGTCTGCTTTACAATTATATGAAATTTTGTAAGGATAAGGATTTTATATTACACCTATTATTTTTACACTGAAACTAGCACCATATTGTTTGCGTAAAAACGTGATGAAGAAATAATCGCGCGTTCCCACTGTCAATACAATAGTGTATTAACTCAAAAAGTGTAATTTTTCAGACTCAATGAAAAACAATTTACTGAGAAGCGATTCTCAAATTATTAAAATTTATGTATAGGTTAAAGTTTATTACAAACATCTAAACAATATCTTACTTGCGAAATATATTTAAAAAGGGTAGATATTTTTTAATTGTTTCTTACAATATCCTAACGACTGTTTTATTGGCGTGTTGAAAATAACATTTTACGTTCAGCGATAGTATAATCTTGAATTTCGCATATTTTGATTTTCAACACTATTGTGATAGCAGCACGGTATGATAAATTTGCATAATTGTTTAAAACAACTTAATATATATGTCAATGAGGGGAAAAAACAAATGAAATTCACGACGAAGTTTAATCCAGTTCATAAAAATGATCCGTTTCGTTTGTCTTTGAATGCCCTTTCTGTATTTCGTGGAGTATGGAGCCGTTAGGTATTCAGATAAATTTAATTTGGTCACAAGTTGCAGTTTATGTCAGTGAACACCTTTTGCTCATATAATATTTTTGAGCACAGTTTCATAGTTTACAACTTTTGACTTTTATGTCATAAAATAACCAAGATAAAATATAGGGAATGGCATTTATAAAATAAGTAATTATGTTTAACATACTTCTTTAGATGGGCATATAAAGTCATTATTAGTAGACGAAAAATGTTTTCCGCTTTAAGATGATGCCGCGGTAGCCTGATGGAATGCCATGGTAGCCAAATTGTTTGACCTACCGCTTCTCAAGGAGAAACCGTGGGTTCGAATGCGGGCTCGGACCTCTGAGTTTTCGAAATTTATGAGCGAAATTTAATTTGAAATTTATCATGCGCTTTTCGGTGAAGGAAAACGCCATGATGAAACCTGCACGTCGAAGAAGGTTCACAATCCTCGGAAAATGTGTGAGGTCCCCAACCCGCATTGCACCAGTGTGGCTGAATAGGACCTAAACCTTCGCCTGAGAGGAGACCCGTGCCCAGCATTGGGACGTGTAAATAGGATGATGCTTTAAGGTGAATGTATTTCCATAGATTATTAATGTTCTAAAATGAAAGCTGAAATATTTTCGAAAAAGCTCCCGCTAATTCGCCTCGAAATTTCGTGAACAAACTACCGATGTCAAAAACTATTTTGCCGGAGACAGGTCAGAGTTTTGTAAATTAATTCGGCGGTTCCGGGCTATTACGCAAACTGTCAGCACAGGTGGCACGCTGCTTGGCGGCTGGATTTGCATTTGGAAATACTCGCACTAATTTAACTTCTCTCTTAGCTAAGTCAAACTAAACAGCACACAACACAATACGTGTTTAACTTTGCGGTAAGTACCCGTACCTACCGCAAAGTTAAACAGGTATTCCGCCCTTTTAATATTTACAAAAGATTACATTTGTGAAACCCTCACAGACGAAAAAATTACTTAGGTTTTTTAAAAATTAGACCATGACGATCAACTTTTATCAAAACCAAATGTACTATCTTCTCTACAACAAAAATCTCTGGATCTTTTACTACAAAAAGTGCGGTGGAAATGTATTGAACTGACTTTAGTAAAACCCGAAAACATTCCCGTTGGGTTTGAGGCTTTGTTTCAAATGATGTACGCAGCTCATTTGAATGACAACTAATTTTCACATCCGACGCACTCTGCGTGGGGGTTGCCCCCAAAATTCACCACTCATGCATACCTCCGCACCGATTTCAGGTTTCATTTGCGTACACACACATCCACGGAACAAATTAAAGCCATTGTGTTAGACGGATTATGGAGCGACGTCCATTTATATGTAAAATAGTGACGTGGGACGTGCGATCGGAGTCAGCCAACCATGCTGCGCGTGGCAGGGCTATAGCAAAAGCTCGTGTGATAATTTTATTTGTATCTTCCTCTGAACATTCAACACACTGCAAAAACTATGTGATATATATGATCAAGAACATTGTTAACATGTTCCGATCCTATCAAACACCATGACTGCCGCAACAATTTAAATCATTGCCTACCATTTTAAGCAATGAATTTAATCACTTGGTTTTCAATACTATTTATATTGTGTATAAAGGCACGTAAATAGCTTGCTTAACTCGTCCTTTCATAAAGAAGATCAAACGCGCATACAGTACATATTTCCTGCCATATTATCGTGTTCTGTAATTTACTTCCATCAAATAAAATATTTCATCAGATATTTAAATCAGATTGAAGGAACTCACGAAATAAATCTGTGTATCGCAGCGGTGAATGCTACGCGTTTGTTGTTTGTTGTAGGTTGGTGAGTTTTCTAGGTGTAATATGAATGTGGTGAAAATTTTCGTCGTAGTCAACAGGCAGGGCGGGTGTTGACGTGAATAAAGTTTTCACAAACAAGCTCTGGGCGCGATGGAAGCTGAAATATCGCCACTTGCAGCCGTCGTGAAATGCGAACACCCCCTCTCCGTCGAGGTACGAAAGCTCATGTTGCAAATGTACACGTAAATGTATAAGATTTTTACTTTGAATTTTTTCGCCTGTGTTGTTTCTGTACACCATTAGGATTAATAAATAAATAATATTAGACAACATCACATATGTTGCTCCGTTTCCAAAGTAAAGCACTTGTATTATGGAAATCGAAATCAAAGACGGTACCACAAATACCCGGACCCGAGACAATATAGAAAATTAGTTTTTCTACATTGTTCCGGCCGGGGATCGAACACGGGACGTCGCACTCGACTACAGAGGTAGTCTAAGATTGAAAATAAAGTAACCAAATGAAATGTAATAAAAAACACGATAATTGTTTAAAAAGCCGATATGACCGACTACAACTGGACGATTACGCTTACACATATGTGTGTTACGGTGTTATAATGTGGGGGAATCAGTACCAATGCTTCCGGCCGGTTTACCGCACAGAACACAATTATAAGGGTCTTAGTTAACATTGATATACGATAGTATCATCTTGCAAACCTTATTTTACCTTGTACATCTTAAAAATTTGTAAGATTGTTAGGAAACATCCAGGTTTTTTTTAATTAATAGATACAACCCTAAATATGTTTTACGACATAAAATAAAATAGTAATACCTACATCCCTATTCAAACTATGCTCATCAAGCACACTACAATGGCCGTAAAAATAAGTAATAAACTACCAAAAGAATAAGACACTAAAATTGTAGATTGTTTAAAATTAAGTTGAAGAGCTACTAATTAAGAAAACATACCTACTACACCGTTACCGAATACTTAAGCGATATGCTTTAGATATATTATACTTTCAATGTAAATTGCATTAAAAATACTGTTTTTAAGTACAATCAAACATCATAAATACATAATACTGGAGATATCTATGAATATTTAAATATGTAATTAAACAGAATATAACAAATAATGTTACTGAAAAGAGTTTATTACAATGTGAATGTACTAGATACTTTTTATGATAATAATAATAACGCACACACTCAACATAGCCCCACACTAGGGAAATCCTGTGTCGCGGGCGCCATGGACTCACACAGATAACCACACTTTACACCCAAACTCACGGGAGAAATAAATGTAGGCTTTAGAAATATTTCTCCCGGCCCGGGAATCGAACCCGGGACCTCTGCGTTGCAGTCTAGCATGGTAACCGTTCGGCCACTGAGGCAGTTAAGGCACGAGGCAGTTATTTACTATTGTAAAATACAGATTATGTGAATGCAGAGTAACTCGGCCCATAATATCTACTTTTACCAAGTTTGTTACATCTACTCACTTATGGAAAGCAATAAATTATGGATTACTGAAGTATTACTAATATCTATGGTATTAATGTACATCTCGTAGTTAAAAAATTCATTTACTTTTTAGTTTATTTTTAGTCCTGCGTCGTCCACCGGCATTCGTGCAGGTGGGCGACGCAGAGCAGACAAATCGTGTCACGTTGCTTGCCATTCGTTATTTCGTCGCTTGTTCGGCGTTTCGTTCGACGTATTTACATTCCCAACGAGGCCGCGTGTCGATGAAAATTCAAAAATAACCGAACAAAAACATAAAACGTTACGACACACATCTCATTGGTAATAAAAATAAACAATTTTGATATGGATTTTTTCACTGTACTTACCTGCCTGTATTAACGAGAATGTTTCTAAAAGTTAAATTGGATTTGAAACTCTTTGATCTTTCTGTTTTTAGTATTGATATTTAAATGTTCGTCTGCAATTAAGCCAGTAGCAATACTTTACCAGCAATGTTCAGGCAAATATTAGCTTATTCACAAAATAATCAAATGCATTTAACAAAAATAGATAAAACGCAGGAAGATTTTTTCATAAACGAAGAAACTGCTACTTTGGTTTATTTTAGCTACCTTCACAGTTTGAAAACGTACGGCATTTGGGTTTGGGAAAATGTCGACAACATTTAAAAAGTCGTCACATTGCAGTTACGTGTTAGGGAAATTTACAAACCGGAGCCTGCACCCATATAATATATACATATAACTTCTGCTGTCCTTTTTTTTTCGTCCCATACAATGAAATGCTCCTTACATAAAACTGAATCGACCAGCTCTAAAAAAAATTTGATCAATTTTATTCATTTTTATTGACAACTCACGCTTGATCAAAAAATTGACTATGCCAAAATAGTTTCAACAAAAAATGACTTAATGGTTCCTAAGATAGTTTCCTTGTATCTTCTATGGTTTCGGATTTCCCATATTATCCCATTAAAAAAAAATACTCACTCACATAATAAGATTTCTGTTGGTAATCAAAATGTGTCAATAAAGGGATCTAAAACTGTCGTAAAATTAAATCTTTGTACCATAGATTATTGTAAAAATTCTGTGTACTTGTTGAGCTCTTGCGAACTGATTCTATGATAATTTATTATTTCTTTTTTATGATCTCAGTTGCAGTGAGACTGAGAGCTATAAATTGCAAAGATCTGAGAGGGAGAGCTATTCATGTGGTCATGGAAAAATTTCTATTTTGAAAAATCATATTTTTTAGGAAAAATAAATGTTTTTCCGGATATTTTTCCTTTAACTTTCCATATTCCACATTCATACCTGTCAAAAGTTGAAGTTACTGAACGAAAACGATAGACCCATTAAAAAGGATTTTTTTTGATGTTGTGAAATGATTTTAAATCTAGTTTTTCTTTGTGGCTTTTATCTACATAGGCCACTTACATAAACAATATTTAAAAAGTAAGTAATAAAAGTAATTACAACATTTGAAAATGGAACTCTTTGGCTGTAGAATACAGTTTGTTTCATCTGACTATCACTTGCTTTTACATTGTGGCGTCATTTTACAAATTGGTTGTCTACATCACCATGGATTTAACTCGTGAAAATTTTCGTAGTATGATTTTCTACGACTTTAAGTGTAATGGAAGAACTAGCGGAGCTTCGCTTGACTTCATACTGCTTTTGGTAATGAAGCACCATGCATGACGACTATTTATAGCTGGTTTGCAGAATTCAAACGCGGTCGTGTGAATCTCAGTGACGAATTTCGTGATGGTCGCCCGTCCACTGCTATGAAAAACAAAAACATTGATGCTGTGCGTCCTATGATCAAAACAGACAGGCATGTGACATACCATGAGATTCGGTCATCCTTACGCATAGGCATGAATCAAATACAATCAATATTACACAATCATTTGGGTGTGAATAAACTGTGCTCTCGGTGGATCCCACACAATTTGACAGAGGCTCAAAAAACGCATCGCACCACTTGGTACAATGCCAAGCTTACCAGGTTAAACGAAGGGGCGTCAAATTTGGTGTGGGACATAGTAATAGGTGACGAAATATGGATTTATAGTTACGAACAAAGCAGCAATCTAGCGTATGGGTCTTTCGAGCTGTGCCGAAACCAACCAAAGTGACGCGCGTGCAAAGTGCCTCTAAGCGGATGAAAGCTTCTTTTTTTAATAAAACTGGACACGTGGCTACTGTTGCTTTGGAGAATCATTGTACCGTGAATAGTGTTGGTACACGACCATTTGTTCGCCGGAAGCTATATACAAACTCCGTAAAAATAACCGTAAACGCCGTATCATCTTGCACCACGACGATGCCAGTTCTTACATGGCCAGACAGACAAATGAATTTGTGAAGGTGAACAACGTTGACCTTATGAGCCATCCCGCGTACAGTCCCGACCTGGCACTTTGTGACTTTTATTTATTTTCAAAAATTAAGAACCAATTACGCGGTCCACGATTTTCATCACCTGAAGAGGCTGTCGAAGAGTATGAAAAATATGTTTAAGAGATTGTCATGGGAGGAGTGGCATAAATGTCTTCCAAATTTCCAAAAAAATACGAATGAATCGTATGAAAAAGTGCATTAACGCTAAAGGAGAATATGTTGAGAAACAATTAATTCATTTCTGATCATGTATAGTATTTTTTTCTTATTCATTCTGGAAACTTATAGTGCGCGCCACGTATACAAGTTTATTTTATAATGATGTTTCTAAACGTAGAACATAATAATGAGCCTTCCAAGTTATATTTATCCAGTTTTTTATAACTTCGAAAGAATAAGACCCCTTAGAAATTGCTCTGTATATTTTAATTTATTTAAATAGTTTAAGTCTACTTACAGTTCTAATTGTATGTAAATGTGTTAGTATATATGCCAGTGAGTGTTGGCTATAACAAATTTTCAACTGCACTTTTCTCAATGTCACCACAATCACAACCTTAGAACTATCACTTTGCATCACTTCATCTGGAAAACTTGTTTATCGGCCATGGATGCTGTTGAAGTCAATGATACACTTCAGGACCTCACTTCCTTCTTTCACTCACGCATGGAGGACTTCGAAAAGGCCGTTCAACAGCACACTATCTCATCAGTTCCTGCTGCCCAGTTACAAACAGTTATGGCTTTATCTGCAGACTACCAGCAGTTCAAAACTTTTATTGTGAATGCAGTCAAGACTTTGAAAATGCAGCTGAATTGTCTCCACACAGGAATGGATCGCCTGGAAACCCATTCTAGGCGTAAAGTTTTGTTGTTTCATGACTTGCAAGAGGACAACAAGGAGAATGTTACTGCTAGGGTGCTTGAGGTGCTGAGCGGTAGAATGAAGCTGAAGCAAATTGAAACAGACTGCATAGAGACCTGACACCGACTAGGGACTGCTAAAATAGAGCGTACTCGCCCTGTGCTAGTCCGTTTTGCAACGTATAAAAGTAGATCCGTCGTATGGAAGGCCAAGACGGCGTTCAAGGGCACGAGAATTTCCATGTTGGAGTTCCTGACAAAGTCTAGGCAGAACATATTTGCTATAGCTCGTAAGCATTTCGGTATTAAAAATTGTTGGTCATCTTATGGTACCATAGTTGTGATATTGCCGGACAAGAGCAGAAGAAAAATTACTGAGTTTGGTGAATTGCAAAAGCTCCAGGCCAGTTTTCCATCCACGGCAGGCAGCTAATTTATCGACCATCGTGATTATTGTGAGGGATCTCCACTTTAAACAATTTTCCACTACAAAATTTTAAGGTATTTCATTATTAAGTCAAAATTAAAATTCTTCTTCTTCTTTTAAATGTTATGGCTCCACCGAAATATTCAATGATTTTGCCAATGTCAAGTAAAAATAACTATGTACGGTCATTGACTTACAATTATATGGACGTCGGGTCCGCGCTAAAAAGTGTCCGCACTTGTAAGGCGCTAAAATCGTATACAGGGCGCGACACTCCGCTTTAGTCTTCATTTGTTCTACTGACAGCGCGATACTGCGATGACATTACAATTTAAATTTCGAATAGGTTGACTTGGGACATTTTTTTCGTGGTTTTTGTATTAGACCCGTCGTCCATTTATTTGTAAGTCAATGTGTACGGTAGTTTAATATTATAATAAAAATTATACAAAAAAAATGGCGATTGCGCTAATGTCCTGTGAGAATCCAAAATTAAAATTGTATATTTCATATGCTCGTTTAATGTTAGCTGTCAATATGATTTTTCGTTCAAAAATTTTTTAACGTTATTTATTTAAACCTTTTTTCGTTTCTTCTTTTTGTTTTCGTAACTTTGGATTTGAGTCTTTCAGTCTAAATATCAATGTGAATGAAGTTTTTTATGTAGGTATAGGTATACCAATCATAATACGTATTATTTTATGCTCACTGTCCTGTACCTGAAATTTTAACCGTTAATTATTTTTTTTTTTTTTGTAATTATGGACTCAAGTCATTCAATCGAAATATTAAGGATATTTATTCCTTAATTGTCACTTTATGGCTTTGTTGATTTTGTATTCAATGTAATATCATTGTTTTGTACATTTTTATATTGCTTTTACCATTATTGTGTTGCCAACACTCGCTGGTGGTTTCGTTTTTGTTTTTTGTCTTTAGTTTTACTTGTTTATTTTATTTGTAGGAAGTATTTTAGTCTATACACATATTGTTTTATTATTTATTCATTTATATTTATGTCTGTAAACTCTAATTATTTTACTGATAGCTCATCTGATGAGTTTGAAAGTGCTTGTAGTGATATTTCTATTTCTTCTCACTCTGATGGCCCTTCACTAGATGTTAAGCTGCAGTCAATTTTTTATGGAAAATCCAATTTCCTTAACCTGGTGCACATTAACGCGCAGAGTGTCCCTGCGCACATTTCTGAATTAAATATGTCATTCAACAACGGCATAGTTGATGGAATCTTAATCCCAGAATCTTGGCTCATACCCTCTCTACCATCCCCCCTTTTTACACTTAATGGGTATAAATTATATCGTAACGACAGAGTTGAAACTGGTGGTGGAGGTGTATGTATTTACATCAAGAACCACATACCGTGCTCCGTCGTCAGCCAGTCTCCTAGCACTTATACTGGATCTTTAGAGTATCTATTTCTAGACCTCAACTTACATCACACCAATATCTTAGTTGGTGTTACTTATAGCCCTAGTGTTAATGTAAATTATTTTGACTTATTTGAGACTACCCTTGAATCCTTGAGTGCCTCTTACGAACATGTAATATTGATGGGTGATCTTAATACTTGTTTATTAATAACTTTCGGTCTTCACGTCTTTACTCCATGGTATCTGCTGTGAACTTTGTATTGCTCCCACTTACTGCCACCCATCATTCTCCTAACTGTCAACCTTCACTTTTAGATGTTCAGATAGTCTCTAAACCTCAACCGGTTCTCCTACATGGACAAACCACTGCCCCGTTCTCATACCATGACCTCATATATTTGTCTTATCGAGTACGCACTCCCAAACCCAAAATTAAAGTCATTTTTCAGCGTAGCTTTGGTAACATTTCTGTGGATCGCTTGAGAGAGGAATTTTCTAATAATGATTGGTCTGCTTTGATTGAAGCTAGCACAGTAAATGAGAAGATCAAAATTTTTAACAAACACTTAATAAAGTTGTATGGTTCTCATGCCCCAGTCAGACCAGTACGTGTTAAGCATCTGCACCAGCAATAAAGAAAACCATGAAACGTAGGGACAAGGCCAAGTCGATTCTCAAGAGGTTTCCAAGTGAAGACAATTTGCTTTCTTATAAAAGGCTGCGCAATCTCTGCAATAGACTGTGTCGTGACGCCAAGCGGCGTTACTTCCACTCGTCGATGGAAGGCTTGTCTATGGGTCAAACTTGGAGGTTCTTGAGGTCACTTGGTGTGGGTAAAGATCGTGACTGTACTGTTGACTTGCCTGACCTTAACTCACTCAACAAATACTTCACCAACTCACCATTTACTGTTACTGACTCTATCAAAGCGGGCACGCTCACCTCACTGGGCACTGGCACTCATCCTGATTGTGTACCTTTTTCTTTTCGCGAAATCACTGAGGGGGAAGTTAAGAAGAGTATCCTATCCATAACTTCCAAGGCTGTGGGTGAAGATGGTATTTGCCGTGACATGCTGATACCTATCCTGGATGACGTTGCTTCAATTATCACACACATTTTGAATACTTCTCTTGCAACTAGCGTCTTTCCTAGCGATTGGAAATTAGCTGATGTCATTCCCATCCCTAAATCCGCTATTCCCACGGCTTTCTACCAATTTCGTCCTATCTCCATCCTACCATTCCTGTCCAAGGTCCTTGAAAGCACAGTTCATAAACAACTTCACTCATATGTCTCTCGTCATGAACTTATAAGTCCGTATCAATCTGGTTTTCGTCCTGGTCACAGTACTGTAACTGCTTTGCTTAACATCACCGATGATATTCGCCACGCCATGGATAACAGGTTGTTTACCATTATTGTTTTGCTGGACTTCAGCTGTGCTTTCAACTCTGTCGACTATGACATCCTCCTTGCCATTCTCTGCTCTCTTAACATCTCCCCTGCTGCAATTGCTAGGTTTTCGGATTACCTCCGCAATCGCTATCAAAGGATCAGGAATGATGACATTTATTTGGATTGGTCTCCTTTGACTTCAGGAGTGCCACAGGGTGGTGTACTTTCACCTCTTCTCTTCTCGCTGTTCATAAACGAGCTCACTAAATTAATTTCTCCTCCATTCCACTTATACGCAGAAGACTTGCAAATTTATAGACATTTTGATGGAGCCAATACCCAATCTGCCATTGAATCTATTAATAAGGATCTTCTTGTGGTGAAGTCTTGGGCTGATGCGTTTGGTTTGCTTGTAAACCCTAGGAAATCACAGGCAATAATTGTAGGTAGCAACAGACTTTACTGTAGGTTGGACATTAATAATCTCCCCAAGGTCTCGTATGATGGAGTGAGTCTTGCATATGCTGAAAACACAAAGAACCTGGGTCTGATAATCGACCGTTCACAGTGTACGGTCGATTATCACACCTGGAGACTACAGGTAAATGAGGTTAGTCGACGCATGCACTTTTCCTATCATTCTCTCAAGCGGCTTCAATTCTTATTACCGTTCAACACCAATGCTTGCTCAGTCCCTACTACTCCCTCTTCTCGACTATGCCAATGTTTGTTATTTGGATGTTACTGAGGAGCTGCTTAACAAACTAGAGCGCCTACAAAATCTGGCAATCCGTTTCATATTCGGTTTACGTAAATATGACCATATCTCTGAATTTCGGACTAAATTGAAATGGCTCCCAATCCGACTTCGCCGAGATATGCACGTTCTTTGTCTTCTTTATAAAATTTTAAATTACCCCCAGCCTCCTCATTATCTGTGTTCCCGTTTTTCCCCCTTATCCCCCAATTCCCGCCCAAAACGTTCCTGTGACACTAGAACACTTATATATCCCCAATCCAACTCCAAATTCTTTCACAATTCTTTTACCGTAAGTGCAGCTCGTATGTGTGTAATAAACTACCTGCTAACATTCGTGATAGTCCATCAGTGGCATCTTTCAAACACAAATTAAAAGAGCACTTCCTGTCGAACGCGTTAGATAGTTTATAGGTAACATATTTGTAAACAAATGATCTGTTATTATAATATATATTCTGCTTATGTATGTATATAAAGTTCATGTATGTGCATATGTCTGTCGTATGTATATTATTATCATTTATATTTGAGTCACATTTAAATTTAAATTTTATTGTACTTTAATTAGTCCCGCAGACTTCATTTTTGCACCACGGCTAGGGTTGGCTGGAAGAGATCTCTTATAGAGATAAGCTCACCTTTGTGTATGTCCATTGTAACGCGTGTTTCATGTGTCTTTTCTTTGTACAATAAAGAATATTATATATATTTTTCCAATTTTTTGATAATTTTTCCGGAAAAATTTCCACTTTTTGAAATTTATCAGAAAATTATCCAACAGTAGCTGCTACAAGACATAAGTTGATAAGTTCCATGTGTCTGGCATTTCACCAGAACCCTTACCCTTCCAAACCGGAACGCAGTACTTCTCTGGAAAGAATTCGTTCTTTCACGAGGAGCTCTGTTACTACTAAAAATTTTAAATACAGACCGTACAAATATTTCTCCCGGCCCGGAAATCAAACTCCGGACCTTTGCGTTCGGCCACAACAGTATTTAATCAATAATATTTCACTGCCTCCGTGGCCAAACGGTTCCCCTGCTGGACTGCCACACACAGGTTTCGGGTTCGATTCGCGGGCTGGTAGAAATATTTGTATGGCCTATATTTATTTCTCTTGTGAGTTTGGGTGTCATTTGTAGTTGTCTACCTATATGTGTGTCCATGGCACCCGCGATACATGGTTCCCCTAGTGCAAGGCTATGATGAGTGTGTGAGTTTTTTAAATTTGAATTTAAATGAAGTGTTATTTGTTTACCTATACAATAAAGAGTTTTGCATTTTATTTACTTGTTTCAAAACCCTTCAATGTTTGTTTTAGAGTAGATACGTATCTGTTCTTTAACAAAGAATAACATAACAAAACCTTCGCTTCAACCCTTCCAAAACAAGTATTAAAACCTTGTCATCAATTTAGCAAGTTAATGAGACCATCAACAAATTAATAAAGCGTCGAACTTTATTTTCTATCGGTGAACAGGCTATCGGATCGGTATTATGAGCGAACCGATCAATTTGCTTATCCAGACGGTTTGCAACAAATTACCGCCATCGCATACGATGGATTATGTAAAACGAGCCCCATTTGTATGTAAACTAATGGTGAGTGTCGGTGTATGGGGCTGGTAACAACGACAGTGACATCCTCTCTTAATTCTCTTTTGTTTAGGTTTGTTTTCATTCTAAACTGGGATATTTACTTGCTGCAATTCGGCTTACCTTTTTAAAGAAGCAAACTTTTCACACTACGCAGGCTTGGTGTAATAAGGCCACATCTGCAAAAGACAATTTTTCATGAGAAACATTTAGAGATTCTTCGCACGAAATTATTCGATAACTTTGTAGGAGAGTTACAAAATTTGACATACACATAATTTGTTTCATGTTGTTCGTGTTGTTTTTATGACTTTCATGTACCTCCAATGACTACCTCGCCAAGTTATTTTTATGGTAATTTTCGGTTTTTAATATAGACAGCCTTATTTTATTTACATATTATATATTAATACTTTGCTCCCCGAATTTTTTGAAAAAAAAAAAATAAAGAAACAAAATTAAAAAAAAACTAAAATAACGAATTTTCTGAATAAACAAGAGTAAAGAAACAAAATAAAAAACAGAGATAATCAAAAAATTAAGTAGGCTTAGCGTTCGTTGGAGGTATCGATGTGATAAAAAAACTTTTGACGTATGATCACATGTGACTTTATTGTGCGAATTAGCGTATTCAAGTTGTCTTAGGTTTTAACTTCGTTATTGTTACCTATCTGACTGCTTGTCGGTACGCGACTATGGCGTATGTATATGTTTTTTTTCCAAAGGCCTTTCCCAGTAGTATTTGTTAACACTTTTGATGGTTGATCTTACGATAGTCTCGTTGAGTCGTATTCATTGTATAAAAGAAATAGGTAAAAACCCAGACATAATAGGTATACGTTAGGAGAAAGAATGCGCAAGAGAAGAAATATTTTGTTACTATGAAATCTCCACGCTGTGCCGCCATTTGTCAGAATAACAAAATATTATTGCGTCATTAAAGCCTGTCTCAAAATGTGTCAAAATTGATTTGTACAAAGTGTCTTTTTAAAAAATCATCATCATCATTTCAGCAAAACGACGCCCACTGCTGAACATAGGCTTCCCCTAAAGAATGCTACGACGACCTGTCCTAAAGCGCTTGCATCCAGCGGATTCCAGACTTCACCAGATCATCATACCACCTTGTAGGTGGTCTGCCCACGTTGCGTCTTCCGATACGCGGTCGCCACTCGAGAACTCTTTTGCCCCATCGGCCATCTGTTCTTCGAGCAATGTGCCCTGCCCATTGCCACTTAAGATTTTTAATTCTTAAGGCTATGTCGGTTACTCTGGTTCCCTTGCGGATATCCTCATTGCTTATTCGATCTCACAACCAAACTCCGAGCATAGCCCTTTCCATTGCCCTTTGAGTCACCATGAACCTTCTTATGAGGCCCATAGTGAGCGGCCACGTCTCAGTGCCGTAAGTTACCACTGGCAACACACATTGGTCGAAGACTTTTGTCTTGAAACACTGTGGTATTTTGAATATGACGTAACTTCTCGAAGGCTGCCTAGCCGAGTTGGATTCGACGATTGACCTTTTCTCGAAGTTGGACCTACTTAACTGGATAATTTGTCCCAGGTATACAAGGATTGAAAGGATTACTTTCACACAAAATAAACAAAGAATGACTTAAAAATAAAGTTCCAGTACGGCCAGCAACAGTCACGACGAGATACCTTCATTATGTATACGTATTGATATTAAAAACTACCTAAAAAAGATTCAGGACAAATTAGTCAACTCTGAACAGTTTGTCTACATAATTGGAGCGCCAGAGTACAGTATGATATCGAATGAAAACAACGGTGTGGTTTTTCCGTAAAGAAGTGGCTTCTAGAAAAGCAATACTATAACATTAAGAGTTTCGTCCTAAAATCAATAGTACATTGTATATTAAGAGCGGTAAATAAGACATTACTAACAAGAGTCTGTTAGAATCAATGACTCGAGGTTTGGAATTTTGTACCACCTTTTTTTTTTTTTTTGACGGGGGGGGAATCTACCGTACTACATGCAACGTTGAAATAAATATAGTGATAATTTGTTTCTTCTATGAATAAATATCGTTTCACAACACAATTTACATATATTACAAATGGTGGTTTTTTGTTTTTCTTTTTATGTGAACAGATGACAGCCAGAAGACAGATTTTTCCATTAATGTACGACTTGAACTAAAATGTTGTTGAAGACAAAAACGCATACAGCCTCGATGGTAGATATAAAATAAATAATTTCAAAATACCACTTTGCAAAATTTGAATTTATAACATTAATTTAGCAAATGTTTCCTTTTTTTCTATAAGTTTTCGCTTAATTTCAACGTATAAAAGAAAAAGCCCGTGGGCGTACATGTTATAGCACTGTTTATGAGTAAATGTGATGAAATATTTGGTTCCTTATACATTTTGAATGCTATAAACGCTGTGATTTGTACATTATAAATATTCTTCATCATCATTAACCCATTTATACCTCCCACTGCTGGGCACGGGTCTCACGCCACGCTGGCACAATGCGGGTTAGGGAATGCACGCGTTTTCCTAACGTTGTGAACCTTCTTTCACGTGCAGGTTTCATCACGATGTTTTCCGTCAAGGGTCAAACCATTAGGTTACCAAGGCTTGTTTAGGGTATAATAATATATTACCAATTAATTATTTCATTACATCAGTCAGTCGACCTCAAAATTGATAAATTTTCTACCTGTTCACATGCTAATGAACAATGTACAATATAAAATTTAAACAATCAAAATTGATCCCCAGTGAACTGTATACTCGAAAGTTGGGAAGCAATGTAAGAGGTATCGGGACGAAAAGCGCTACAAACTTAGAAATTCACGTAGAGAACTTTAAAACTAAATTGCCGCTTCGTAAATTGTCATGGTGCTCGTTCGTGGACGGCGCTACTTTTGACGGCAAATATAAGTTGGCACTACAGTAATACGGGCGGATCATTTTCAGAGTACCCGCTGCATATTTCCATTGTGAACGAACTGTCATATCGTCAGTTCAAAGCTCCAAAAGCAGAGGCTTTGTTGAATGGGCACATTATCTGGTGGTGATTTCTCTTATGTGTGTTTATTCCGTGACTTTGAGCTCCATTCATATTGCTTTTAGTTTCAATAGCCCAGATATGAAAAACACATCGCCTGTTCGTCGAAGAGGCAATCTACTAATCGACTCGACTCGGTCGCCTTCGGAAAGAAACGAGCGACCAATCAACTTTCAACTATCGGCCACCACCGTGCGCGTGCTGGAGACCAGAACGTACATATTTGCCTGTCCCCATAGCATGCCGCTGCGACAAAGCTATTACATCCACATTTAGCTTTCAAATTCGAGTAATAAGCCGCTTCCCGCCGGCACTTTTAAATTTTATCACAATAGCTAACATGGCGATCACTGTGACGTCACATTTTTACAAACTGTAAAAGATTAACGCAGTGCCAAACATGGCTGCAAGGTTACAGATTTAAAACATTTTGATAGTTCTGCTCAGTAATTTTATCAACGTAAAAATGGAGCGCGACAAACGAGATGAAAAGAAATAATAAAAACAAACAAATTGATATATATATAAGTTATTGGAAAAAGGTGAGGAGAATATTTTTAATACAGTTCAATACATGAGAGTAATTAGAAATACGTAAATAATAACCATTGACCTATCAATAAATGGACTTGAGGTCTAATACAAGAACCACGAAAAAAATGTCCGAAGTTAACCTATACAATCGTAGTGACAAGTAACGCAAATTAAAAAAAAATACAAAAACATTTAATTTAAATTGTAACGTCATTGCTGTACTGCCTAATTATTATTTTGATTGCAACAATTTAAGGGCCCAAAAACACCATATTCAGCTTGTACTGGAAACATAACAAAATCCACCAAATTTAGCTTCGACTGAAAATTACTTGAACACAAGAGTAACGGAGTAGTCATTCTCGTAAATATTAATTAATTAATAATTATGTCGAATTTTTTACAAATTCATTTAAGGGTTATAATAAAAAGTTGGGCAGATACATACATACAAATATTACTACAAATGTGAAAATAAGCGTGTACTATAAGAAATGTATCGATATTCCAACTAAACGTAAACTCAAATATCCGTAATTCCGAAAACTGATTTATGATAAACCCGTTACGCTTTCGAGTAATTTTGATGCTTTTCACAAAGCCAAAATCAGTATTTGTTTTGTAATCTTCCTAAAAAAATACATTTGACGTTATGAAAATTTGAGCGAATGTTATTTCGGGCAAATATATTTTCTGACTTCTGATAGGTAATCCCAAGCCGTAAAACGAGTTCAACAATATTTTGTTAGTTATTGCTAACGTTTAATAAAAATAAGATTAAAATCAAAGCGACTCTATACTTTCTTTGTTCTAAATATTTCAATCGCTTGTGGTTCGAGCAATTGAAAATGACCAAGAAGTTTATATAAGTTTCTTAAAACTAACGTAATGGGTCTCTTTCCATCTTTTGCGCATGCAATGTGTAGAAAAAGGACAGTTAGCTATTTGATTATTTTGTAAGCTTTTGTCATTTATATTTACGATTAATTTATATATAAATATTAAATACTATAAAACTGTATAAAATAACACTTTAAAATGAGAACTATGATAACACAATATATTTGTTTAGTGAAAATATGATACAAAATCCTGTTTTTACACTTTACTGCAGTAATTTTTACAAGTTATTATTATTGGTATATATACAAACGAAGACTGTTGCGCGATTGACGCTCTGTATGCGATTTTAACGCCCTACAGGTGCGGACACTTTTTAGCGCTAACCCGACGTCCATTTATTGATAGGTCAATGATACTATCTAACATAATGTTAAATATGTATATAAAAACTGAAACTAGAGCCCGGCATTTTTTGTTTCATCATTTTCGCGGCGATAATTAAACGACAAAGAAGTCACAAAGAAAGCTATATACGCAATTTCATATTGTTATCCTTGTTCTTCAAAATATATAATAATAGTTTATTACCAAGTAAGCTCGTCGAATGACTCTAGTGCGGTATCTTGACGAATCAGTATTCACAATAAAAAAAATAATTTTAATAATGGCAACATGGTGTTATCAACTGAAATAAATATTGTCACGAGGACGTTTATCACACGTATTAAACTGGTCAATTTATTGAACATTTCGAAATACTTGTTGGGCATCTGTGCGTAAACTAGTATTTACAAAGTTAGTAATTTCGACAAAGGCGGCAGTGGATTCGGTGGAAACACGTCGACTGCGTTCATCTCATCACCCGATTTCGCTTACCGAAGATGCGGCAGTCAATTTGGTGCAAACAGCGAAGTGACTGCACAGCTTCCGTCACCCGAATTCGCTTGCCGAAGATGCGGCAGTCAAACTGCCAAGTTTATTTCATTCCGTAATTCAATGTACAGTCTTATAAATGAGGCATATTTCATAATTGCATATTGTGTTTAAAAAGCCTTTGATTTATAAAAGTAGTACTAACTTTATCGCTACTATCTTTTACAAATCCGATTCGTAAAAACTACCTTAGAAAGAGTACAGTGTATTATGTTTCGGTCCCTAATTTCCTATTGATGTTTCTATAAAAGCTCCTGTAATATAAAACTTCACTCCAATGAACACGTTTGGTCCAATTGAGATATTGGACAATAGATTGTTGTAAAGGTATTTGTGGATAACAGAGTACCCCTTCCATGAAGACTTAATTATGTGCCCTATAAGGTTTCACAAAAGAGTGACATTCTCGAAAAATCTCATGAAACTAAATACATAAGAGTAACAGCGGCCTAGTTATCAAGGCCCTTTTCCCCAACCCTCGAATGTCAAACATATAGTGTTACACATCATTCTCTATCTAATGGACACTTGTGAAGCGTAGCGGGTTTCAGACCAATATTTTTTCAACCTCTCATGTAAAAGTCTTTCTCACTAAATTAGATCATTTAATGCCTTTAATGCGTTTAAACCTTTGTACCCATGTACGCTACCTGACATATATAAAGTAACGACAGTGTCAGAAACAAAGAAAAAAATACAGGGTATAGTTGCCGGTTATATTTATTTTATATAGTATCCGTTTTAATTTATATCAAATTTCCTTAAATTAGAAAATCCTCTTGTGATACTGCTACCAAATATAACTAATAAATTGTATATCGATATACATTATTGCAAACACGTAATAAACAGATATATATAGACTTTATTCTTATCTTTTGTAGACAACCTTTAAGGCAGAGGAGAGCGAAACATACACCATGAGACGTAGTATGCCAGGTGTAAAATTTAAATGCGTAAATAAACACCTACATTATATTATTATATAATAATAAATAACCATATTGTATACGTACATGCATTATATATATTTGTATATCTTATAGTAGCAGGGTGGTGTCATAACTCGAAGTCTGGGCGCTTATTTTGCGCCTATATTTGTCTAAATAAATATACTTAAACGACTAATATACTTACTATATATACATGTTGCAGACTAGCATCGGGCCAGAAGGTACTTATGCAATCCTGTTTAATAAATAGGAAGCGACTTAGAATGTCGGATTTCAGACGGGAGTTCGTTCCATAACTGTGCAGCCTTAACCGTAAAGGAGTATTCTGAGCGCATGAAAGGAGATTTACAAGGAGGCAGTAGGTTATCCATTTTAGACCTCAGTTCACGGTTGTGATCTGCATCGAGGAAGCGTTAACATTCTTAAGGTATGGCGGAGTGCGAGGGTCATAGAGTACTGGAGAAAGCTGAGAGAGTGCTCCTCACGATGCAGCTTAATGAGAAGCCATTGAAACCTTCCCCTATGTTCAGATACATGATCGAATTGCACAAGCGGTATACAAATGTGATGCATAGATTCTATAGACGCTGGAGTTTGTTTAATAGATACTCATTGATGTCAATGACCCAAACATCAGCCTAATTCAGAATAGGTAATTTAGAATAAGAGCAGAGATTGCGCGAACCTTGGTCATAACACGAAGCAGATTATTCCACTTACGCAATGAGCCGGAGGCAGCAAACACCATCCTACTAACCAACACAAGGTGGAGTCAAACAAAACGCTAGATTTTTTTATAACACTGCTGGAGGAACGGAGAAACAGTCATGTTACTTAGCGATCTCATTCGGGCCATCAATGACTGTAGCCAGCGACTTGTTAGGATTGACTCTAAAACCATATGGGTTTGACTCTGCGCATTGTCGCGAGGTCGTCTTTAAGTTCGACGATTATACTGTTATGTTGTACACGGGAGATTGAAAATAAATCTGTAGATCATTAGCATACAAATGACACTGACACGAAAGTAAGGAAGTTTATAATGATTGAAAAAGGAAGAGAAAATATTTCGTCTTGACGCAGTCCAACGGTGACATCACAGGAGCTAGAATGCTTGTTAACGACACGAATATATTGCCGCCACCGAACGAGGTAGTGACGAAATCATTCCACTACAAGGATAGATTTCAGCATTGCCAACAGAATAGATAATGTGCTCTAGATTGTAAAAAAATTATTACAAATCTACAACTTTTCGTTATTTTCTACTCAACAAGTACTTATTATCTGTCAATGTCAATGTAGCCAGATCAAAAAAGAATCACTTCAATAATCACTAGTATTATAATACTAGCTCCAAATAAATAACATTGACGGGTACTTGCTACATTATGATTTACAAGTAATATAACACAACAATAGTACATGCCATATTGGAGTACACAGTTATAAGATAGATAATAATTACAGCACAAACAAACTAAAAATAAAAGACGCCCAGTTTGCTGAAAGCTAATTCTTACATCTTTTTTCTTTTTCTTAACTTCTTTCTGTCGTTGTACGATCTGAAATCATGATCATTATCTTCACAAGTTCTTCTAAACATTCATGTAATGAAAAATTAGAAAACATTGATAGCTTTTTCTAAAAATAAGAAAATAAGACACAAGTTAGTTTTTTTTAAAAACACACATAAATAACTAGTTTTGCAAGATGTTTAATATGCAAAAATAAACCTGCACAGTGAAAATTGCTCGTTGTGTCAGGCATATTGCGCCTCGGAGCTCTTTTTAATATCCAATAATCCCCAAGGAACATTTTTATGTCCCGCTTCGGTCGGAGGGAGATAACTATAGAAATCGCCTCTAGATGCAATTAGAGAAATGAATCGCGTGATCCCCGGCTTTATCTTTTATCCTGGTAACTACTTAACTACCTGTAGTAACTGCCAACTGGAATATAATAGACGTAGAAACATTCCGCAACAATAGATCTTTCATTGTTGTAAAGTCTGCAGTGTGAAGTTTGGAATTTTTAAGAAAATATAGTGCATGAGCTTATTCCGTTTTAGAATTGTATTTTTATATATATTGAATGTTAACTAGAATTGCAAAGAGTATTCAGTAATTATTCGGCGTATATAGACTGGTTTTTGCTATTCGTCCAAATACCGAATTTTTAATGACCATTCGGCCGAATACCTAAAAACATGAGGAAGAAATAACATAAAACAGTAAATTATCATGTAAATTTTATTAATGCTGAACATACACTGTAAATTCGTGAAAGCGCAAGTTTTCGCTTTTTTGTTTTTCTAAGAGATCAAAAATAGGTAATACATAAACTGAAGACTACCTATTTGTTTCTCATGACTAAATAAATGCTAACTATATCAACGAAATATTTATTGTTTGCTAAACTTGAACATTTAATTGTATAAAATTATTTATCTTAAACTGACGAATCGGTATTCGGCCAAAAACCGAATAATAGTATATTCGTCGTTGTCGTTGCAACACTAATATTATGGTTTGTTTTAGAAAACATATTTTAAAATTCATGTAATTTGCAAAGCTCAAAGTGTGAATAGACTATCATTTGTTAATGTGTGACGTGATGATTAAATTTGATGTTTAAAACACGGACTTCGAATCTGATCTCGTCCGGTAGAAGCTTCCGCAAAACCGGTTTAGCTGAGCATTTCCGTTTTTGTCCGCCCGTAGTACATTTCCTTGTACTGTTCCCACCGGAAACAGCCTTTCTGTGTTACCTGAAAATAAAAGAAAATAACCAAACAATATCGTTATTGTGATTCCGAATTTATTAAACGTCACGCGAGAAAATCTAACAGTTGCTAATGTATGTTTTCTTATTAATAAAAACCATGAATTAAAAAGGTACGGAATATTAATGAAAGCATGAAAGAGAACCGTATCATGAAACTGGTGAATATACTGAATATTGAATACGGATATTTTATTCAGATGCCTTGCTTACTACTTCTTTTGGAATGAAGCACAGAGCAGAAAAATTTAATAATAAACCACATGAAGTGTTAAAAATCTACCTACCGTTGATAGGTTTTCCGACGTAAAAACGTCGGGAATTCGCAGTTCAAAAAATCGGTGAGGTGCAAAACCTGCTTACGTCGACTCTTCGATACGCTCTCATACTTGTCTCATTTTCCCGTATTATTATTCTGTGATATGTACATGATTTATGAAATATCGGCAAAAGAAATTTATCCGTCGTATGTTCCGGATGTGATACAATGTGATTGCCGTAGCTGTCTCATCTTTTGGCCTTTACATGTTGTGTCGTCTCCTCATTCGACTTGCAAAGACTTTTTCGTATCGTTTGTCGGGCTTTATTGATATGCCTGCGATTTCTTGAGTGGTGCTGTATTATCTTGTAATTTGATTTGAGTGTAAGAGACAATATTACTCGTATTTTTGATTTGGTTTTAAATCGATTTTTTCTGAATTGATTCTTATTAGATTGGTTTTTATGCAAAGCTCTTTGTGACGCAGGAAGTGGATGTTGTTAGTTACAACATAAACTGTTCCGAGATAGGTTTGATAGTAAGTATATTTATATTTCTAGAAAAAGTTTTTTGATTTTTTTATGATCCTAAGTAACGGGACGAACAAATTGTGCGCCTGATGGTAAGCGACAGGCTGTCCATAACAGTTGCAGTGCCAGTCAGAGCTTTAAATCTGAGGGCCATTCCTATTGCGCCCGTTACCCAGAGACATAAGTTGAAAAGTGCCTGTAATTTCACCAGCACCCTACTCTTCAAAACCGAAACAACATTTAATAGCACAAGTTGACAAGATTTTTTGCCTCGCATTTGAGAGCGCAATGTTTAAAGGATTAGTGATACAGAAATGAGAAAATGGAATTTTCCCAAAACTTTGCTTTTACTGTAAGAAGCGAATAATAAGTTTTAAGAAAATATAGTTCTGGATATGATATACTCAAAATATATGATTATGAAAATGAACTAACCCAGCAAAAAAGATTTTTTTAGCTTGTATAATAATGGTTAATAATAATTTTGTTATCAAAATAGTTACGTTCATATATACGTTACCTACAAACGTACACAACAGTACAATCTTTCAGCTGCCATAAATTAATTTTTAGCAGCAGCAAAGCTCCTTGTGAAAGAGTTCACCCAGGGTAGTACTGCCACCTTACCTATTTCTGCCGCCAAGCAATAATGACAGCACCACCGTGTTCCGGGTTTGAAAGGTAAGAGTGATGATGAAATTACAGGCACATGAGACTTGTCAACTTATGTCTCAGGGTGACGGGCGCAGTGGTAGTGCCCCTCAGATCTTTGCAACTTAAAACTCTGAGTGGCACAGTAACTGTTATGGACAGGCGTGTAGCTTACCATCACGCGCACTACACTCACTCACTTGGTGTTATAAAAAAAAATCAGTACACCCAGTTTATGTATATATATATAAAGTAAATAAACAAAATACTAAATAAATAAATAAATAAATAAATTATATATATATATATGTATATATATTACATACGTACAAATTCAACTATCAGTCATATAAAATTAAATTAAGGTTGAGACAATAATAAGCGGGAAAACTCAGCGATGTAGCTGTGCGATTTGCTGAAGCATTACAAAATTTAATTTTAATTTGGGGGTGCAAATAAGATAGGATTTCACCCTTGCTTATCTCGGTTGCGTAACTGGTTGCGTAAGAGACACGTGTACGTGGATCTTTACAATGAGTTCACAGTGACAATTGCTGCTTGCAACCGCGTAGAATAATTGACAATTTTGTATGAACAGCGCCTCTGTCGGTCTTAAGAAATAGTATTATGTCTTAGGGTCGTATTGTAGAACTCTACTCAATGCTCAAGTCAGGATTTGAGTATGGTTTAAAGCTTTCATTTTCGACCTTTGACTGTTTTGTTCCATCCACTAAGCATTATGCACGCAAACATGATAGTGTTCGCTACAGACAGATGTCACTATAAAGTCATGGTTGAGGATATGAAACAAAATTTTGATATAGCATGTTTTAAAGTAGCGAAACCGCAACGCCTTAATTTTTTTATACATACATACATAAGAAAACTCAAAAAAAAAGTTAAAATGACTGTATTTATAGTATATGCATAATACAGTTTCGTTATCTTTATACTTATTGTTACCTCACGAACTTCTGATGGAAATTATGCATCACATTCATTCACGTTTATGAATATAATAGTTGTAATATGACAGTGTGTTCAGTATTCAAATTAGAAAACATATTTTGACACGATATTTTATATAGTACTTACTTATTAAAAATACATAACAACATTTTCAATAGGAAATGAAACTATTTTTCCAGATTTAAATCGCGTATATTTGTTTTTAATCTTTTGTTTAATGTTTTGTAATCTTTTTTGTTCGCGAGGGGGTACCTCGGCAGTGGTAAATTAGGGGTTGTATCCGGTTTATTGGATTTCACCCGTTTTCCGTTAACCGATTTCAATAAAACTTGGCAACTAAATGTAATTCCATAAATTCCATTTGTGGCCTTTTTTTTGTAAAAAAGTTTAATTAATCGAGTCTAAACCGCGTATGTAGTAATGTCGGCATTACTGTGTTCCGGTTTTGAATGGTAAGGGTGCTGGTGAAATTACAGGCACATGAAACTTGGCTAGGTACTTATGTCCCAGGGTGACAGGCGCAATGGCAGTGCGATTTTTGCGATTTAAAGCTTTGAGTGTCACTGCAACTGTTATGGACAGGCGTGTTGCTTATCATCTGGCGCATGACTTGTTCGTCCCGCCACTTAATATTATAAAAAAAAATAAGTATTTATTTTTTTCAAACAAACCGATATTTCGGGCCTTTTACGGATTCCATTGTCACGGTTGACTGAATTGTTTGTTGGAAAAAAACATGTGATTTAGATCGGAAAAATGGTTTCCTATATGTAACGTGGCGAAAACTTAAGAAATCGATATATTTTTGGTAGAGTACACAAGAATAAGTTGCTTAATGTTTTCTACTACCTTGAAATAGTCTTGAATAGTAACATTTTTCCCGCATATATCTAAAATGGAACGTTCCTAAAGTACAAAAGCGGTAATTACTCCTGCGCGAACTTCGTGTATGAGTTAGAGGTGGTTCTGGCTCAATATTAAGAATGAACATTGTCTTTGTGCGACGAGGTCACCGACATACTAAATACCAAATTCCTCAAGTGAAGTTATGTCGAATCATAAAACTAAAAATAAGGACGTTAGTATTATATATATCATTATGTGTAAAGCAATATTTAGAAGTAATTTAATTTGCAGCTTCGCGAACCCAGTGAAGGTAAAATCGTGTAAAGTTGCTGCGCTTGTGTTCAATATCTTTTCATGCAGTTTATTTTACCACTTACCTTCCGCATAAGATTAATAAAATAAATAACACAAGCGCGACTACAGTCACTGACATCACCAACAAAAATATACCCGACACGTGTTTCGCTTCTCTACAAAGCATCCTCGGGGGTTGTTGATTGTTCGACGCTCGGCCGAAGAATATTCATAAATGAATATACACACATACATATACATATACATATACATATACATATACATATACATATACATATACA